>NW_004797441.1:197108-251118 GCF_000002075.1 Aplysia californica
ATGTAATTCTAGCAGGTTCAGTGGCCGGTCAAATGTATCAATTAGAACCGAGCCTGTGACTTATTCTAGGGGTCGACAACCTCCAGCCTTTATGTCAGAATGGGAGTTTCCGTCCGGCCTCATGCTCCTTAAACTTATTTATTTTACTGTTGCTGCTTCATCTTTGCCTTTCTCACCCTGCACCAGGGTATAGGCCACGGACAAACACCTTCCACCTTTCTCTATCCTGGGCTAGCGTCTTGATGTTATTCCATGTCTTCCCACTTCCTTCTGCACATCGATTTTCGTGATTTTTCTCCAGGTTCCACGCGGTCTCCCCCTTGATCTCTTACCCTGTGGGTTCCAATTCAAAACTTTCGTTGTTATGCAGCTGGTTGATGTCCTGAGAGTATGTCCAATCCATCGCCACCGCCTTCTTATTACCTCATTTCTGACTGGGATCTGTCTAGTTTTCCTTAACACTTCCACATTGGTGACCCTGTCTGTCCATCTGATCCTCAGTAACTTTCTTAGACACCTGTTCAAGAAAACCTGGATCCTCTTTAGGCAAGTCTGTGATGCGTTCCATGTCTCACATCCATACAACAGGACCGACTTCACATTTAAATTGAAAATCCTCAGCTTTGTTCGAAGTGAGATATCTCTGGTTTTCCAAATCCTATCCAAAGATATGAAAGCAGCCTGTGCTTTTCCAATTGCGGGACTTTATTTCAGCACCTGTTCCTCCCTCTCTGTTAATTATACTCCCAAGATAGCAGAAGGATTCAACGTTTTCTAGTGCCTTTCCTTCTACTGTGACCTGCTCCTTCCGTTGTACAACTGTCCTTAGGACCTTTGACTTTCCGTGGTGGATCCTCAATCCAACAGACTCCGATAGGCTGTTTAATACTGAAGTCTTTGCTTGCATCTGTTCCTGGGTGTGCGACAGAAGCGCCAAGTTGTCTGCAAAATCCAGATCGTCCAACTGTGTCCATGGTGTCCACTGTATACCATTTCTGTATCCTATGGTGGTTTTCTTCATCAGCCAGTCGACTGTCAATATGAAGAGGAACGGTGATAGTAAACATCCCTGTCTCACACCAGTCTTGATGTCAAAGCTGTCAGTGAGCTGGCCATCATGTACAACCCTGCAACGTGTCCCTTCTACATGCTCTTGATGAGGTTCACCAACTTCTGTGGGATTCTGTGGTGTCTTCTTATCTTCCTTAGTGTTGCTCGGTCTATGCTGTCAAAGGTCTTCTCATAGTCAAGGAAGTTGACGATCAGCTGGCAGTTCCACTCCAGGGACTGTTCCACAATAATCCTCAGCGTGACAATCTGGTCGGTGGTTGAGCGATTTTTCCGGAAACCAGCCCGTTCATCCCGTAGTCTTGGATCCGCTGCTGTCTTGATTCTCTCCAGCATTATTCTGTTGAAGACATTACCTGGTATTGAGAGAAGAGTGATCCCTCTGTAGTTGCTGCAGTTGCTCAGATCCCCTTTTTTGGAAGCTTCACGAGGTGTCCTTCTTTCCGATCTTTTGGGAACTTGCTCTCATTCCAGTTCCTGGTAAACAGTGGGAGGAGCATGTCTACCGTCACATTAACATCTGCTTTTAGGGCTTCATGTGGAATCTGGTCAGGACCGGCCGCTTTACCTTTGTTCAGCTTCTTAATGGCATCCAGAATCTCTCGTTTTGAAGAAGCATCACGGCAGATTGGTAACTCATTTCTTGCTGGCAGGATGTTTGGTGGGATACTCGGTGGTGGTATGTTCAGGACACTGTTGAAATGCTCTACCCATCGTTTAGACTGAGGTTCCTTTCCAAAAATGGTTTTCCCCTCTTGGTCCTTTACTGGAACTACAGGTTTCCCGTATTTTTCAGCAAGTGTCCTTGTGGTCTGGTAAAGGATTCGCACGTGCCCTCCTACCGCTGCTTCCTCTGCCTTCTCTGCCAGCCTGTTCATGAATTCCTCCTAGCCTTTTCTTAGTGATTTCTTGACATCTTTAGCTGTGGTCCTGTACTGCTCCAATGCATTCGCTCTTCCTCCTTTTGTTCTAATTGCATTAGCTTCTGCCTTCAGGCTGTTTTCTTATCTAATTAAATCCAATGAGTGTTGGCTTATCCATTCCTTGTGCTCCCATTTCTTTACTCCGAGTACTTCTTGACATGTTGATGTAAAGACTTTTTTGACCTTGGTCCAGTGTGTATCCACCTCCGTGTCTTCTCCGCCAAGATCAGTCAGAGGTTGAAATCTGCTCCTCAGCTGCAGTTGAAACTCTTCTTTCTTGTGTCCGTCCAAGAGACTAACTTGGAACTTTGTTCTTTTTATTCCTAAGCTGGTTCCGTGCTTTTTGAGTTGAAGCTTGAGTTTTGTCAACAGCAGATGATGATCCGATCCAACATCTGCCCCTCTCTGTACTTTGCCATCTTCCAGAGAACGCCGAACCTACGAGAGATACAAAAATGAACTATCTGGTTCTCCGTCACTCCATCTAGCGAAACCCATGTGGCCTTGTGAATCCTCTTGTGGGGAAAAACAGAGCCTCCAATGATAAAGCTGTTGAAAGCACATATATTTGCGAATCGCTCACCGTTCTCATTCATTTGTCCCTATCCATGTTGTCCCATAATTCTTTCATACCCAACGTTGTCCTGACCAATCTTGGTATTGGCATCTCCCATTATGATGTTGACATCCTTCCGTGGTAGTTTGTCGATGGCCCCCTGGAGCTGGCTGTAAAAGGCATCCTTGTCTTCATCTGAAGCATCATTTGTTGAGGCGTAGAATTGGACTATATATTCATGTTAATGCTCTTACTCCTTGTAGTGAATGAAGCCATGATGATCCTTTCCACGTGTGGGTCCCATCCTCTAAGTGACTTCTGTGCATACTTACTCAAAATGATCCCCACTCCTTCTGCATGGTACTTGTCTTCCCTCCCAGAATACAATACTTGTTTCCCCGAGCTGAGTTGCTTCTGTCCAGACTGTATCCAGTGTGTTTCGCTGACTCCTAGTATGTGCAGCCTGTATCTCTTCATCTCTTGTACTATTTGAGAACTTGTTACTGCTTACTGATCCCATAATCCGTGAGGACCGGAGGGGCGCTGTATGATAGAGAGCCTCATCAGGAGCCTTCACTTTTCACGGGTTTTTTTTGTTGTTGCGAGCTCCTGAGTTTGGGCTAAGGATTTCCCTGTTTACTCCGCAATATTGTCGGCCCACATTTTCCTTAACCATCCTCTCCTTCTCCTCCCCTGCACCGTTCCCTGAAGAATGGTCTTGGGTAGGCCACACTATTTTGTTTCATGGCCACAGCAATTCGGTTTTCCTCGCTTCACAGTGGACAACAAGTCAAAGAGTCGTCTAAAGCATCTCATTTCGGCTGCTTGGATCTTCCTCTGAAGCCCTGCTGTCAAGGTCCATGATTCACAAGCATACAGAAAGATGGAGATGACTAAGGCATAGAGTAGTCTGATTTTAGAATTGATTGAGATGTTTATATCTTTCTTATTTTTTTTATAACGCCTGATAATTACTTTACCACGACTATTGTACACATAGTTTCACTCGTAGCAAAAAGACACCCCCCAACTGATTTTGAGCAGAGACCAACGTGCACATCTATAGGCTAAGTCTTGAAATTCAACCCAGAGGACACCAAACAGGTCAATATTTTTTAGAAAATCAAAAAGATAAGATAAGATAAGATACATCTTTATTGTCCAGACCCTGGCACATTGGTTTGGTGTTTCACCACGTATACACACACACACACACACACACTCACAAATACACACACACACACACACACACACACACACACACACACACACACACACACGTAGGCTTACAATCACATGCATAATATAGATGAGCAGCAATATAAACAATAATAATCGTAAGCTAGATACACACTCAGTGTTATTTTGACATGTTAAAAACGGTCTATCAAGGTTCTAAAAAGTCAAATAAAATTGAGCAAAACGCAAAACTTTACTTCTTACAAGCGTTCAGCTACAAGGGTGTGATCAGCCCGTTCTGGTTTCAGGACAATCACGACAGTCACAGCATGTGGGTTCCCCAGTGTCACCGTGCAGAGACAGTTTTGGAGACGTCTGAAGAGAAACATGTTCTGTCATTGAGGAGGCCTGGTTCTCGATGTGTGGTGCCATAACACACGCATCAACAGAGGCACTTGCACGGTTGTAATAAACGTTTGCGGAACGCCTTATAAGCCAAAGGCCTACGAATTTATGGTCAACGCATTCGCGAAACTTGAACCCCCTCGATCAATTCATTGGTTGTTTTTTTTTTTACCTAGGTGTCTACGGCTAGAACCCGTAAACAATCCAACAGTTGAAACTCAATATTGAACAGGGTGTCCAATGAATCAACACAGACACACGTCACATCGTTATTCAAATTTCCAGTGGCGTATTCGAGGTTGTCTGGTGAGAAACCTAGAATAATATGCAATTTAAATACCCACCACGTTTCTTGAACTTATTTAGAAATATCAGTTTAAGATAAATTTGTCATTCTCTAAAATGCACAAGAACACAATATGGTTGAATTTCAGGAAGTAGCAAAATTTTGCTTTTCACTCAAATTTTGTTGAAGTTAACCCCCCCAACCAAAACAACAAAAAGCAAACAAAAACAAAATTTTAAAAAACCCAACTTGATATATCATATATATATCATTATAAATGTAATGTTATCTTGGTTCATTATTGTATTTATTTCAGATTTGGTAGAAATTGCCCCCTCCCCTCCCCACCCCCCCCCCCAAAATAAAAAAAATAATGAGTTATTCCCCTTAACTGGATCTTTTTATTTTTTTAAGACACCCGGGCCGGTGTGGACATACACGATACTATCGATATAATCTAATTCCATTGTAAACCGAATTTCGCCCAAGGAGATTACTTAATTGTTGTATTTCCTTCCAGATTTTTACTTATCAAATTTTCCCATAACAATAACTGGTCATGAAGAAAAAGGTAGGCGGACACTTCACAGAGATAATAATTTTGTATTCCCAAAGAAGAAAATTGCGCCCCCCCCCCCCCCCCCCGTGTTGTCATCCAATCTTTTTTCTTGATACCGACCAACCACGCACTCTTTTTCTCCATTTCCAGTTGTCAGTACCTCTGATTTAGAGTGCAAAGAACACTTTGTTTTTTGTTTGTTTTTTAGGAACAATCTAAATTGATTGTGATTTGACTGTTTAGAAGATCTACTGTTTTTTTTTGTTTTTTTTTGGGGGGGGGGGGGGGGGTTAACAAAGTAGATCAGCAGGAGAGACGAAATTTTGATGTTGGTGGTGTTGTGAGAGTTAACCAAACAGTGGTGGAAGCAGTACTTTACAGTGGTCTCGGCACATTAATCCACATAAACCCGACCCAATCCGAATTTTTGTGTATAACATTGTCTGTCCCAGAGGTTGAAAATAATAATTGACTAACAATACAAGACTGACTAACGAGAAGGAGGACAATGTGATCCAAAATCGTCTTCTTGTGTTTTTTAGACAGGAGCACAAGTCCACCATATTATTGTTCTGCACACTAACAAGCCTACAAAAAGAGACCCATGTCCTGCTGTTGTTGTATTTAGGCATCATGTACGTGGGTAGTTGACGGGTATTGTTATGCGGTCTGCTCCCTCTACTTCTTTCTATGTATTCTATTGTCTTCATCTACTTCCTGGCATTGGCAAGACCCAATAGTGCCGCGAAAAACGTTGAGAAAATCACAAAAGCTCCGGATATACGTAGCGATAATTCGTGCCAGATTCATCAAATAAGAGAACAATCAAGTTTTATCGAACCGAGTACTCTGTTTCTACGTTCCAATCTGTCCTCAAATTGTCTTTCGATTGGGAACATTCCTCCTTGCGTTAGAAAGACACTGTGTGACCTTTCGTGAAACTTACATAAACTCTGTGTGAGTTACTTAACAGAAGAAAGAGAAAGAGGCTTATCTGGACAAAAGGCTTTTATTTTTAAAGCATGGTTGTTATTTCGCCCAACATAACAGTATAGTGTAGGCAAATAGGAGCTAATCGACATAATAATGGGGATTAATAGACGGACAAACAGAAATAGGTGGGAAGAAAGTAGAACCTACCACTGAAACCCTCCAACCCCTCGTCCAACTTAACAGGATGCCCATAACAACCTCAAGGATAGCTCGAATTCGTCGGGACCGGGGACGGTAGTTCGAGGGATCCGTAGTTCGAGGGATCCGTAGTTCGAGGGAATATCTTACAAAGACAAAGAAAAAAAAAAAGGGGACAGCAGGCACAGTTCGACAGATGTGTGATTTCGAGTCTTCTGTGTTCTTCCTATCCATGTTATGTTATACATGTACTAATATATATATATACATACATATATATATATATATATATATATATATATATATATATATATATATGCAGCCGAACTTGCTCAAACAGCCACCTGTCACCTCCCGGCCGGTGCTACCGACTGAAGTGTCTTTAGGCCATTCCCAAAGGGGAGGGGGGGGGGGGGGGGCATTAACATTTCGAGTTCTTATGCACAGTAGAATTGTAATTGTAAATGGGCTGATTCATCAATGTCATGTCATAACTGTGCCTGAACTGCAATAGGGAAGTGCTGCTTTTTCTTTCTTAATCCTTACTATCGCCATTTTGCCTCTACTTCTTTTGTATGTTTGTCACACTCTTGTGACTCACTATTTCCAGGGTGCCTTGATAGTCGAAGCAGACTTTGTGCTGTTGAGACAAGAGAGGAGAGCAGAGTAAGTCGGGTTCCCTGTAAGGACTTCTCTGTTGACATCCACCCCTTGGCGCTCATATGACCTTATGCAGTTGCGAGCGCCGTAAAACCTCTACTAAAACTGAAAGGACATCGATGTAAGACATTCACCTATACAAACGGCCTCTTCCCATTTCCTAACCTGCGTATGTTGTACATTATAACGACACTGCAATGCGGCCATTTTTCTCCTCGTCAATGGATGGCCGTCTTAGACGATTTCAACTGAAGGAAAATGTTGCCGGGGCCGGTGGGACCAGCATCGTCTTCATGGCCACACAATACCACGTCGGGTTCGTCTTCACATTTAGCAATATTTCACAGACCGTAGTACTAGAAATACATATGAAAGGCGTTGTGACTGTTGAATTCTTATTACATGCCGTATAAAACCCTTGTGAAACCCACAGATGGATGAAGCTTTGTTTTTGTGTTAGTAAGGGTTTAAGGCGCTCGCAACTGCATATGAATGCCAAGAGGTGAATGTCAACAAAGAAATCCAAACGGGGAATCAGGCTTATTCAGCTCACTTCTCAAGCCTCAACAGCAAAACGTCTGTTTCAGCCATTGCTTCGACTATCAAGGCACCCCAGAAATAGCAGTTTACAAGAGAGTTACAACCTTAGCTTCGTCTAAACACCTCCACCCCCCTCCTTTCCTAACCTCATGCTTGGAGCAAGAAGCTGCTTTTGGTTATTCCAGCAAAAGCGCGATTTTCATAAATATATGTGTCTAATTTGTAATGCATTCACAGAAATGATAGTTCTGTTTTTCGACCCCGTTGATACAATCTAGATCATCTTGGAGACGCGCAGCTATGCCCCGTCAGGGATGAGTGGGGAAAAACATTTAAGCAGAAAGTTGGAGATACTGTGTGATAAAAAAGACTGACTCACGCAGAAATCCAACTTAGGGGACCCTCGTGGTCGAGAGATTAAGGTATTCGTCTCTCATTCATTAGGTCCTTGGTTTGAATCCGGTAGCGGCAGAAAATATTCTTCTCTAAAATTGTCTCTTTTCATATCCTTTCCTCCTCTCTAACAAGATTTGTCATCTGCTTTCGTCTCCTCTTTCTGCCCCCACCTCCTCACCTCCTTTGCCCCCTCCTCTGAGCTCCTGACTCTTTCAACAGCTTTTCTACTGCTACTCCTTGGCTCCTTCTTAGTGCTGTCTTTCAGCTACACCAGTGGTTTTATGGTAGGTAAGATCTACACCTAGCCTTCTCGGATAAGTGCGAAAAATCTCGGAGGTCCCTTGCGCAAGTTGCGCACGTTAAAGATACCTTAGTGGTCCAAAATCAATAAGAGTAGACTTCAGTCGCCACCCGGACGAAATTCAAAATTTCCTACTAACTGAAAATGTTTAAATGTGTCCCGCGCGCTCACATGACCTTATGCAGTTGCAAGCGCTGTCAAACACTAACCACCCCCCTCCCAAACAAAAAAAATCCAAAAAGAAAACAACAAAACATAAAAAGTACCCCCCCCTAAAAAAACCCCCAACAACAACCAATAACACCCCCCCCCCCCCCTCAGAAATCCAACTTAAGTACGTGTTTTGTATTGTATCTGCGTGCTTCGTGAAGAGAATGACCACTAAACGACAGATGCAGGTAAGTTTAGAATTCTGTGGGCGTGCCCCAAGGTTTATAAATACTGTTTCTGGTGTTCCCAAGGAAGTTCAATATATCATCAGGGTTCTTGGCGTACCCGAGTCAAGGGCATGTCCTACAGACACCGTACTGGACTTACACAACCAGGAATCACCATCATGTAATTTAGGATAGTTCACTTAAAAAATTGATAATTGGCAGCAACTGCATTGCGCAAATTCCCGCTAATCAGCAAGCTCTATGCACTCTACAATCTATATTATTACCCCAGCAGACCTGATAGTAGTGATAGCATTCTGAAACAATCTCAACTTCCTGGGAAACATACGCTGCATACTTCAACTAGTTATTTATTGTTAGTTTAGTTTAGTTATGGAAGGGTTTTGCAGCCCTTGCAACACAAACAGGTTATATGTATATAAGGTCCGAAGATTAAAGGTGTTACTCGAGAGGAACATACATGTACAAAGAAAACACGATAAAGATAATAATAGATGTTTGATATGAAAAGTGGAGCAAACCACACAGAGCGCACCCGCCAAACGTCACCTTGCAAAGTTTCTTGTGACAAAACAAAAGTATATTAAAAAGGCCTGATAATAATAACTACAGGATTTACCGGAGCATAATTTAACGGCGAGAAGATGGACTTCTCATGCCATATGATGTGTTGGGATGTAGAGATGCACATCATTTTTCTAGCGAATGATTGCTTGCATCAGCATACTGACTTGTAACGAATGTACGAATAAGAATAAATATTTTCTTTTTTATTTCATTTGAATATCAAGGAAAATGGCTTAGTGGAAGCATACAACTCCTTATTTATGAACCCCATTATGAACTCTGTTGTAATTAAACCACAGTTAAAACTCATTCTCACTTCTGACAAAGAACAGATGATGGGACCAGACAATGCAACCATACCAAAACTCACAGCAACGATACAGATAATATTTTTGGAAGTCCATTAAGAGAAAAATTACCGGTATTAAGTAAAAGGAATCACTTTAATATGTTGAAATCCATTTATATTTCATAGCTTTGACACAGGCAAAGGTGTGTATGTCTTCCAAACGAATACAAAAGGGAAAACTAAAATAGCCAATCTTGATGCTAGGTCTTAACCCTATTACTCTTACCCCCCCCCATTCCCCGCACCTTAATATAATATATATCCCCCCCCCCCTTTCCACCTTTTTCATACCAGTGAAGTCTTCAAATGAACTTACAATACATGGGATTACACTTTAAATAGAAGTGATTATTTTATGATTTAAAAAAAAGGCATTTTGTAAAAATTTCAAGGGAAATGTAAAACGGGCAAATGGGGCCAAAGTCACTCTTATATTCCACAAAGCTTTTATTTCATATTTACATGGACTACTACAGGAAGTGTGGTTTAAGACAGAGCACATAGCCCCGTGGGAAGAGTACAGAAGAAGTTCAGAGAGAAAACACCTGGCCATAAGAGGCTCCTGTATATTATCTATTTCACTTTCCCTTTCAGAACTACGACATCCCTTGCTGGGTATGCAGCGAATCTATTGAAATTTGTTACTAAATGTTACCCAACAAATTTTTACCAATGGAGCAAGGTTTGTAAATGTATCAAGAACAAATATACCATATAGTGGATGACCACTACATCACAATTGCTTAAACAAGTTCAGACACATTTAGATAATTATAAACTATTACAGTATCAAAAACTCTGATAGTTGTGTCCATGATGAAATCAAAGCTTCATTATGGGAAGAAACAAAACCAAAATGGTAAAAGAAATTTGTCAACCCCCCCCCCCAAACAAAACAAAACAACAGCAAACAAACAAACAAACAAACAAAAAACAGTGAATCTTACCCCCACCATACACGACAAATAATGACAACATTAATGTAAATGTATGAATTCTTATTGAAAGAAAATCACTCAACTCAATTTTATTTTTTCCATAAACTCATGAACATTAGGTTCACCGTCATGGAAGTTCAGCTTAGCTCCTATTCAGTAAAGAGATGGAGATCTTTCTGCACTATCTTAACCATGGAATTAAATACAAAATACGCAAGTCTACAGATAGAAAAAAGTTCAAGTATTTTATTATTTATTCAGACAATTATAATTCTGAATCAATCTAAGTCCCTGTTGCCAGCCTAGGACCCAGAATGACATTACAAAAAATAGTGAATGAGGATAAATGTCTTTTGAAAAGAATGATCCTGAGTTCTAAATTCATGGCAGCAAAACATTTACAAAACATGAAAGTAACTCAGATTCTGAAATTAAAGGGAAAAAAAAAGAAAAGATTTACCAATGTGTGAAAAGAAAAAAACCCTAACACTATCCAGAAGATAAAGGAACGAAACAAGCTCATAAATTTAGAAAAATACGAAAGCATCGAAAACAATAATAGTAAAAGAAAACTGAAAAGCCAACTATGTAATCTTCCAGGCAATGATATGATGATAGGTTGTTATTTAGGAGCCCATAATTATCATTTCCTGATATCCCAAGGCAGGACTTATCAGCAACCAATGTTAATGAATGCTCACTACAATTTACGTATAGATCTAGTAGGCCTATTAGTATAGAAACTCAGAATCATCTTAAAGGGAAAGAAAATTTTTGAGGCCCTTGAAAATAAGATATATCTACAGCTTTAATCGATTTTTTTTTAAAAAGGAGCGTCAAATACAACCCTATTAATTATTCGGAACCTAAATTATCATATTTGTATGTAAGCTAAATCTGATCTACCACTAATAATAGATTTATTAGGATGAAAGCGTGTTCCATGTAGATGTCTGAATGCTTCTTGTGCTTGTTACAGTAGAGTCTAATGAGAGAAAAATGCTAAAACACATACTACAAAAAGCAACGCAAAGATATTTGAGTTGCCCAGCCACATAATTGATAATTGTTACTCTTAATAATCAAAGGTGTTACAAGAGAGTAACAAACGCACAAAAAAGGAGGAGCGATAAGGACGATAGATGCTTGATAGGAAAGGAGCAAACCGCACCAGAGCACCTGCCAACCACCCCCAGCTAAAATGAAGATTTTGTGAAATGCATACCTAAACAGGAAACTAAATGCCTACTGGGTTTATTCTTGTTATTTCTTTTAAATACAGGCATTTTACAGCCACAATAACACGATTTAGACCACTTAGGAGGTGGGGTTCAGCCCTGGCTGTTATATGAGAAGCCTGGTCTGAGAGGGATACAATGTCTCAGCAGAAAAACCATGGCGCTCGACACCAATGCCCCCTACACTACAGGAGAATCGTTTTAGTGTTAGTAAGAGTTTTACGGCTTTTGCAACACAATAAGGTCATATAAGTGCCGAAGATTAGAGGGTTTTTTTTGTAGAGGTTTTTCGGCGCTCGCAACTGCATAAGGTCATATGAGCGCCAGAAGATTAGAGGTGTTACAAGAGAGTAACAAACATAACAAAGAAGAAGGGGGGATAACGACGATAGATGTTTCATAGGAAAGAAGGAGCAAACCACACCAGAGCACCCGCCAACCACCCACTACAGGAGAATCAAACTCATGTCTTCTGCATGCAATATAAGAGCACCCAAGCAACCAAAGGCGCTGGTTAGGCCAACAGTTCTTTTTGTTGTTGTTGTTGTTGAGTAAAGAGAAGCACATCGACATGATAATGGTCATTTAGAGCTGGAAAAAAGTAAAACAGACGGACAGAAACAACAGAGGGAATGTAAGGAAGTACAATGTAGCAACTAACAGTTATTTTTTTTAGTAGAGGTTTTACGGCGCTCGCAGCTGCATACGGTCATATGAGGGCCAGAAGATTAGAGAAGTTACAAGAGAGTAACAAACATAAAAAAGAAGAAGGGAAGATAAGGACGATAGATGTTTCATATAGGACAGAAGAAGCAAACCGCACCAGAGCACCTGCCAACCACCCACAGCAACTAAAAGTAATGCCCTCCAACCAACCACTAGGCCTACTGTATCATTTATACTAACATACACAAGTAAAAATAATGATAAATTAAAAAAATAAAATAAGACAATGACCGATGTTAAAAAAATATAGAGGTGCAAGTTGTAAGGAAGTAGCCACAATCTTTTTCAACAAGTTGACGAGAGTAAAGTTTTACACACAAAACTTTCCACTTTCAGAAATTTATAAACTAGAATACACTGTTGCTATAATTTTGTGAAATACAGTTTATTACCAGTTAACTTGACAGCGACATTTCACCAGGAACAGATTAAAAGTAGACAACACAGAGGAAAAGAAGTAGAAGGAGCAAGCCACATCACCATTCACTGATCAACAGAAAAAGGACAAATTCAGCAAGTGTTTTCAGATGTGTAAAACTTTTACACTGGGAAAGCAAAAAGTCATAAGTCGTAAGGCACATTCATATCACAAAGCAAAAGATGTAACTAGAGATACTGCACTATAAATATAAAGAACAGTTTCAACAATGACGACAAAGTGTTTCAGCAGAAGCATTTTGGCAGTTTTATTCAGAAATATAATATATAAATAGATCTGTATATATATTATTATATTATAAACAAAGGAAATGGCTCTCCAAGACAAGTAATCAAAACAAGAAGAGCCAAAAGAAGTGACAGAACTCTTTAATCTAGTACTGGTGATCTTCCATATTTCTTGGAAAGGAAATAAATTCATTTAATACACACAGTCGAGCCTGCTCTATACTCCACCTGTCCAATATAATCACCTGTAAAAACAATCATTCCCTACTTCCCCTCCCCCAGCCCCAGCCCACACCTTACACATATTCTATATTATGATGTCACTGTTCAAGATGTCTACCTTTCTAAGACAACCACTTTTTTCCTCGACGATGGGTGGCCATATTGGACAACCTCAACAGTATGAACAGTTTCACAACATCCGTTTTTTCCAGTTCTGAGAAAAATTGGGATTTTGTTTTCTTCAAATATTTGCTGAATGAACTTGAGCAACTTTATTTTTAGAGCATAGATGATGTAAGGCGTAGCTGATGTTTATTGTATCTATGTTCGTGACAACACAACATAATATCCACATTACATTTTCACCAAATGAAAAAAAATCATAAAAAATAATATTGATTTTAAAGAAGAAAGTTTGGGTCTGACCTAAAAATGCTTAACGATACCTGTACCCCTAAAACTACCATACAATGATAACAAAACCACCAGACTGGATGATATTGCAAAATTGTTTGTACATGTATCACTCAAAAACTGCAGCACCCTAATTCTTTTCCCCTAGTCTCGGGTATCTTTTTAAACAGCTACTTCTCAACATTATCAGCATCAAACCACAAAGTTGCTTCTCTTTGCTTTAAATTCAAATAAGAGGGACAACTTTTAAACATGAAAATGTTTGGGTGTTTTGGTGTTTTTTGGGGGGCAAGTGTTTTATGGCGCTCGCAATTGCATACGGTCATATGAGCGTGCGGGACACACCAAACATTTTCAGTTGGTAGGAAATTTTGAATTTTGCCCCGGTGGCGGATGAAGCCTACTCTTATAGATTTTAGACCACCAAGGGATCTTGAACGAGCGCAAATTGCACACGGGACCCCCTAGATTTTTCGCCCATGTCCGGGAAGGCTTGGTGTAGATCTTTCCTACCAGAAGATCAGGGGTGTGGCTGAAAGATAGCAGAAAGAAGGAGCAAAGGAGTAGCAGTAGAAAGGCTGCATCAAGAGTAAGGAGTCCAGAGGAGGGGGCAAAGGAGGTGGGGGCAGAAAGTGGAGATTTAAAGCAGATGACTGAACATTGCAAGAGAGCAGGAAAGGAGATGAAAGGAGACAATTTTAGAGAGGACAATTTTTCCATCGCTACCTGGATTCGAACTCGGGACCTTTGAATGAGAGTCGAACACCTTAACCTCTAGGCCACAAAGCCCCATAAAAATATGAGAATGCCAAATGATATGCCATTGAATAATTTAGAACTGAAAGCACCACCAATAAACTTTTTCCCATAGCTATGCTATAGTGAAGACATGTGACTCAAGAAAAGAGCTTGACTGGCATGCTGAGGATATGTTGCGATTTGTCAAAAAAGGCAGAGCACTTTTGTACAAAAAGTGCGTCATTTATGGCAGTTCATTCAAGTGGAATAAATCACACTTTTGCAAAACGAAGTTAATTCTCGAAAATGCTTAAAAACCACGCCAGATAAGATGGTACAAGTTTCGATCAAACTTCGAACATGGCATTTGGGGCATTTTATGAAGAACTAAGCTACACAGTTGCTCTAACGGCCATTTGTCCAAGACAATCACTTGTGCAAATGACAATTCCCATCCCCCTGCCCTCATGTTTTTCAGAATATTACGACACTGTCCAAGATGTCCACCAGTCTAACACAAGCCCCTTTTTTCACAACGATGTAAAGATGTCTTGGACAATTTCGACTGTGTGTATAAATATACATATATGTGGGATATATATATATTATATATATATATACATGAGTATATATGAGTATAAATATATACACATATATATATAAATATATACACTATATATAAATATATATATAGACACATACAGTTGAATCTGCTCTAACTTGTACCTGTACAAATAAATAGTTACTTATTATAATCCCCCCCCCCCACTTCCCCCGCATTATTTTTACATTATAATGACACGATGTAAGATGGCCACTTTTCTCCGACAATGGGTGGCCGTCGTAGACAATTTTGACTGTATAACATATTTCCACAGGAATTGGGGTTTTCTTTCAAGTTGGCTACCAAAAAAAGGGAAAGAAATGCATTTCTAAAGAGTGCAATATCATTCCTTGCTCACAAAAGCTGACAAAACTCGTTCAATTTTTAATAACTGAGCAATGGTAATATCTCCTTGGTAGGCTACATCTTTCAACTCTTGAGGCAAGCAGAGAAATTGATAAACTCTTTCTGCTCTAAGATCTTATTTAATGTACACAACTAAACGCTACCTTAGAATTACGAAGTTCTATCTGACATTTTTGGGCATTTTGAGTTACTAAAACTATGAGGTCAGAAACCACATGTTCTATAATCTATCTGCTCTAAAAAAATCGTAAGATTATTTGGAGTGGCTACCAAGACATTCAAAGAAATACATTTGAAAAAGCTTGACATATTGTGAAAGTGAAAGTCAAATTAAATTTCAATAAACTAGGTACTGAGCAGATAGAACTATGTAATTCTAAGGTAACAACATAGCACCACCCTACTGGAACAACAAGGCACTGGAAGAGGGAATCAGTACCCCGAGAAAGATTTTAAAAGTATAGACAATCGAGTGAGAACGGTACCCTTCTTATTTTTCTGGCTCTCAATCTCATCTGAGGCTAATCAGCTTTGAGATCCCCTAAAAGAATTGTTTACCTTTTAGTTGAAGCACCGTTTTGGCACGTCAACCCAATTCTCTGTATATTTTAACCGTGTCCTAAATTTTTGTCTTCATGATCATCAGGATTTTGTAAAAAGAAAAAAAAAAGTACAAATTTTATATCCTTCAACCAAGTAATACAAGACTTGCAATATAATGATTTCTGTGATTTTTAATAAACTTGATTAATCTTTGAACATTTAAGGCCAAATTTTTTAGACAATCTTTATACATGATGTAGTACTTGTTGCACAATGTTTTTCTTATTGACATATCCGACTGACAATAAACACTGATTAGACGGTATGATAGAGAATAAGTACTTAAACACTGGCATCAAAAGACACAGTAGGGTTTTATTCACGCAAGTACAGAGATATAACAAATTCCTCTCTCTTCATTAGACTTCACATGTACATATATAAAGCATCAATGAAAATGAACATCATAATATATTATCAAAATTTTGGACTTGATTAGCAAACTGGAACAGGCAACATTTACAAAGCTGATTTAACAAGGCAGAATGTACATTTCAACCGTGGATCTGAATAGAAACCAACATGACCAGAGAATTGCAAAAATTGACAATGTAGAGATGAATGTGAATAACAAGCAAAAGCATTAGTAAAAAAACTTTCTGGTTTAGAGACAAATTAATGGCTGGACGCAAAAATCTGACAAACGCCTTTTTGCAATTTGACAAGTCTTGCACCCAGCCATCAAATTGGAAGTATCAGAAAAAATTAGACAACAACTATGAAAACAGGAACTGTAATGATACGGTACTACAAAAGCAACTAAGTGATCATTATTTCTATATCTATCCCTTTATAAATTCCAGTTCAGTCAAAAGGAATGCTGAAATTTTCAGTGGGTGTCACTTGTTATGACGAAACCCCAATGTTAAGAGACCATCCTTAGCTAGAAAGCTAATCAGACTCAAGAGTCTTCATGTAAGATTGAAGGTATAACCGGTATAAATGGTCTTAGAAAAGGACATAATTACCAAAAAATATGGTGGGATTAACAATCATCAAACAATGGCAACTGGTTCACATTTTTAAAAAAAAAAAAAAAAAGAAGAAAAGAAAAAAAAGAGGGGAAAAGCAAGAGGATGAAACCCCATATTTGGCAGACATTCAATCGAAAAGACGAGGACAAAGAAGTAAGTTTTGTAAGAGGCCCTGAGACTTATCACCGGTTGCAGTCCTCTGCAGAAAAATCCATGATGAAATAAAGTAATAAAATATGGCCAAACAAACGTATTAATTAGTATTATACTGGAGAGAAAGAGAGAGAGAGAGAGAGGGAGGGAGAAGGGAGAGAGAGAGAGAGAATGACCCAGCAGTAGATTACAAGCAATGTATCACACCGCATCTTCTTAGACACATCCCAAAGGCAATTCCATTCCACACACTAGCTTGTTCTTGGATGAAATTTTACTGCTGGTGAGCATCGATGACCTTGAAAAATCCCGCAAACTGCACTGACAATACAGTAAAACCCTGATAACACAAATTTCACAGGAACAGAGATTTCTCCGCAGATTTTGTGTTAAAGGAAATTATAATGCTAAGAATAAAGGGGGAAAAATAAAACAAAAAGAATTTTAAATCTCTTGATGGGAATAGGGATTCCAAGTTAAACGGCTTCATGTTAAAGAAATTCCACTGTAGGCCTACCTGCATATCTGGTAGTTTTTGCTTTTGACGGTTTCCAGTCTGACCTGTCCTAAGTCAGGTTGGAAACAAGATCCCATGACAAAAACTAACTCGTAAAAAAAAACTGTGGAGCTTGTGGGACAACTAGACAGGAACAAAACAGTGTCTATGAGAGGGAACAGAAATAGAACAAAAGCTCACTGGGCAATTCCCCCCCCCCCCCTTCCATAAATTCAAGAATATGATTATGAGGAAGTCCATCCCTTTATTAAGTTGACATCTCCACCATTACAATTTAGGAGGCAGGCTGCTTCAACTCTACCAATCAGGGCCAACCCAAGTTGAGTGGGATATAACATCCGTGCAGAAAGACGAAGGTACTCCATAAAGCAAGCTGCCTCACCTGTGACTTTACCCAACCTCTTAAGCATGAAACAGTAAAGAGCTTGACCATTGCACCACAGAAGATAGGCTGTACATCCCTGACGTTACAGGAAATCACTGTTCATAAAATTTTAATTCTCTCCACAACAAAGGGAAGAAATAATATTATCCACAATGTCTGTAAGAAACTGTTGCATAAATAAGTCTTATTATCAACAAACGCAACAACCAGGATAAAACTCAATAAATCTTGTCTAATAAGACCAGCTAGAATGAACAATAAATTGTAAAACGCAAACAGTCAATTTTCTAGTACTGTAAAATGTGTGATATAAATGAAATCTAATATAGTATTATTATTATTATCATAAATTAAAAAGAAAAACTATAGGAGAGCCATAGACAAATCAAGAGAAAAAAAATGACAGCTTCTCTTTTACATGAAAACCTGTTTAGAGAGAATCACAGATAATATTTATAAACATTATAAGAGTAGACATTTTTCAACCAATAGAGAACATTTTCACAGCCCAAAGACAAAATATCCATTTCCCCTTTGTAGACAACCACACATACATACATGCACACACACGTTCACATAAGAAAAACCCTAGCTTCAATCAAGTACTCCATATGTGCACACCCACCCATACATGACACACACACACCAGCTTACACACAAAAATAATGATACTTAAACTTCACTAACTGAATGAGTTACAAAAGAAACTACAAAAAGAATTCTAAGACAGAAACTGCATAATGAACCAATACTGTACATGCCTTTAAAAACTAGGAGGCCTGATTACGATAGAGAGGGATGAAAATATAAATGCAAGCAGAAAATCTCTTTTCAAGACAGGCAGGTTCGATGGTATTGTTTGTGCCCTTCTTAACTGTCACATCAACAATGTTACTCAAACTCCAGGGCTTACCAGATGTCACGTGATCACACTCAGTCTTTTGGCTCTTTGCCTTTTCTTTCTGGCCAAAGCCGGATAACGTTCCTACCACACTGACGTAACGTCGTTTGAGACAAAGACAAACATTGTACATGTATGTATAGGTACACATGCTGAGTATATATACCCTGCATTGTCTGTTATCTATTATAAATACGGATATTCAATATATATGATATGCTGGCACAGAAAGAGAAGTTGAAAATACTTTGAACATATTTATCATGGGGAGCAATTGATGGAAATTTCTCTAGTATCTGACAAAATTCCCTTTCTATCTTTACACTATTTTTTCATTAACACATCATCAAATGTATGTACTGAACCTTTTTCAAAGAAGACAATAATAAAAACAAATGATTACCCTCAATTTTCTTTGAGTAACATAGTCCTGGGTTCAAGCTACTTGATACACATACAAGCCTCTTTATCTGATGTACAAAAACTTCTTTGCAGAATGAAACTGTAATACTGTGCAATGCATGCTAACCTAAGGATAAATAATATTTCAAACTTACTCGACATTTTAAACAAAGCAAAAGATATATGACAGCAATAGTTGAGTCCCACACTCATTAGCAAAAGCTATACAGGATTGCAAGAAGCTTTTTTTTTAAACTTGCGAAATAAGGCACACCTACTGAAGTGAAATAGACCTATGAATATGCACTTCTACAAATGTTTCCCAAAGGCTCTGAGTGAAATGTTCAGAAAACTTTGGACAATTTGAATTGCTCCTCCACAAAAAATACTTGCAAGTAACAAAAAATACTCCATTCCAATAACAAATTCCCTTATGATCCTAGAGTCCAGCATCGAGAAAAGGTTTAAAATAAACAGAATTACCAGGGACTTTCCAGTTCAAAACACCAACATGAACCCCTTTAAACAGCATATCAGCTTTTACAGCCAGCACACAATTTCTTTGATTTCGATGCTTTCCTCAGCCGGACCAAGTCAGGATTTTCTGTGACAGAGAAAGTAAAATCAGGGTGAAAATACTGCTTGAGAATCATTATTCACCCCCCCCCCCCCCCACACACACACACATTTGAACAATTTATAAAACATCTTTATTAAACAATCTCTCTAGAATCAAACCAGTTCGAAGAAGGACTGCTTATTTCACCACTGTCACTAACATTACGTAGTCCAAACTGGCAGGGCAGGAGTGTGAAGTCACTGATTTTGCTTTTATTTCATGTGTTTTTGTCAAACAAGTATCTTCTAATATCTGCGTGGACTGCTATGCTTAATGCATTAAAATAAAGACTCATCTTTGTTCTTTCACAAAATAAATGGTGTTGTGTAACTGAAGTTGAAGGTCTGTGTGTACTGCATATTGAAAAAAAAAAAGTATGTTTGTGCCACTTTTACAAGAAGAAAAACAATTCCTGCAACTGTCATACACACCTCTGCGAAAAAAGGACATATGAATTCAAAATTATAACAAATGAAGTCAAATAAACGAGTTTCAAATTGATTATTGTTTGTGATGGACTCCAGCAAAATTCTCCTTTAAAATGCGACGTAAGAACTTTAAAGTAAAGAGAAAAAACAAACCGCGAAACAAGTCTTCAATCAGGGGCAAATTTATAAATGAAAATGGAGCTGAACACGTCCCCCCCATTTAAATATGCGCTTACATCAAACCAGGGGTGATTGTTTCCACGAAGCAACAGCCCTTGATAAAACGTAACTACTCATTTTATTTTCCCTCCAATGCTGTGTCAGTCGTTAGCAACGGCACCTGAGAGTGATGTTCTCTACAATATTGACCATGAGATCGCAAGAACTTGACATTTTAGAAGGAAAGGACACTTTATTCTAAATAATATTGGTATTCTTTTTTTTGGAGACTGCTGAAAAAAAAATGAGCTTGGTTAAAAGTAACTGGAGTGTAACAGGTACTGTTCGTGCATTGCATTGTAGATGTATTCAGGCACTAAAATCTATTTGTAAACTTCATAGAGAGACTACAGGGTAATTTTTATAAACTTTAGAAAAAATATGCTAATATTTACGATTATATTAGACACATAAATTTATATTTGGAGAAATTACTTCATAGCGAATTGTGTGCCAGACGGACAAAGTTGCAAAATTACAGCTTTCTATTATATGCGTTGAAACCATCTTTTCTGAGTATCTGTACCTTCACCAATGTTATGTCGTTCATGTTCCAAAAGTTTGACAGTTTTGTCATGCTGTTTTTTTTTCATACAGATTTTTTTTCATTCACACTTGTCTAAAAATTAATGCAATTTAGCATTGCCGACTTCAGTGCGCCTAACGAAATAACCAGACAAGTTACAGTGTCCATTCTTTTTTTAGCCTTAGGAACAGAAATGCGTGCTTTGGGTGCATTAAATGATAATTACCATAAAGCTGTGAGCGGAACCCTGTGACCCCGACGTGATAAGGCGCTCGGCGGGGAACCCCCCGCTGCAACTAAAATTCCACTGCCGGTGCACCGTGATCAGTACCAGAAGTTCCCCCACAGTTGGCAAAGAAAGCAGCGTAGAAGGTCCCTATTTAGAAATGATGCTTACTTTGAATCAAATTTGAATGGAATTGGTGAAGGAATCCTTGTCCCTTCAGTTGGGACCAGCGAAGAACACCCTCCCACAGACAGACTTAAAAAATAAGATGAAAAACAATACCCCCAGGCTGTGGGAGAAGCACTGGAGTGAACATCAAAATAACAAGCTTCACAGTGTTATACCCAAACTGGTCCCACAAAAAAATTCAGTTGTTGTTATTGATCCAGCAAAAGCTGGGGCTCTCGCCCTTCTGTTCAATGCCATGTAGTGATAAGTGAAGTGAAGGTTTGCTGCAGTTGCTGTAATGTTCCATAGAGTTGTCAATGTTAGGTCTCGGAGGGAGAAGGGTAGCTCTGATGTTATTTAGGGCTGTGTAGAGGAACAGATGATGATCCAGTCTCATATGTACAGTCACACAAGGGACACATTGGGGGAAGTTCTGGATTTATTCTCTGCCTGTCTTTCCCAGGGTCCATCTGTTCATCCAATCTTGTTTGTTGCTGCTTTATAGGACTTGTTTTGCAGTGTTGTAGGAAGTTGGAATGTCGGGTTGTTCCTGTCTAGATCCCCGTTTGGCAAGTGTGTCTGTTCTGTCATTTCCAAGTATGTTTGAGTGTCTGGGGACCCACTGCATTACTAGGTTGATGCCACATAATGTTGTCAGATGATGGGAGCCAAACAGTGTATGTGTCAAATCTTGGCTTAGTTGATGGTCATTTTCTATTGCTTGTAACACTGATAGTGAGTCGGTGAAAATCACAATACTCTGTGCTTTTCCAGGATGAGTGTCAAAAACTGTACGGAGATGGTACAGTGCTGTTTCAATTGCCATCATTTCTGCATCATAGTTGCTGCATTTCTCTCCACAGGCTGCAGAGATCACACTGGAACTTCCATCTGGGTACAGTATTAGTATTCCATATCCGGCTTTGGTTGTGCCTTTGAATGCTGAGCTGTCTGTATAGACGTTTTTCCAGTCATCGGAATAGCTGTCGATTGCTTGATGTGATGCAAGCATCAGCTTCACTGGGTCTGAAGATTTTGTGCTATTGTCTCTTAGAGATGTAATGATTGGCTTTTTTTAAAGAAAGGTGGGGAGGGATGTTTTGGTTGACTCTTTAGGTTTCTTTTCTGTTTTGTGGTAGATGGCGACTCTCTATTAGTTCTGCGATGTGATGCATGATTGAGTGTTGTTGAATTTGTTTCTTTAGTCTCCATGTTTCTACTAATTTCCTGTTTGGGTGGTTGGGGCACATTCTTTTGGTTCTTTCATGTAGCTCCAAAACTGCTTTATCTCTGCAGATTCCCAGGGGTTCAACATTTGAAAGGATTTCACATGCAGCTGTAGGTATGGATCTCATGCCACCATTTATGAAACGAAGGGCATTGTTTTGGACCTTGTCAAGGGTGTTGCAATTAGTTGTACTGCACATAGTGAGTAGGCTATTGCTGTATTCCAGGGAAGAACGGACATAACCAAGGTATAGAGCTCTCAGAGTTTGTTTGTCTGATCCCCATGAACTGCTTGCGAGTTTCTTTAAAAGTTGGGGTCTTTTTGACCTTGGTCTTTATGTTCTCCACTTGGCTTTTCATGGTTAGACATTGGTCAAATTTGACTCCTAGGTATGTTGATTGTTCCCACCAGAAAATTTAGATCTCTCCAGAAGAGACAAAATTATTTTTACTCAATTACATATTGGACATACTTCCCTGACCCATCAATACTTCCTGCAAGGAGAGGAGAAACCCTTCTGAGTTGGAAGTTATAGCAATTTCACCATTAGACACATACTAACAGAATGTCTTTATTTTGGAGAGACCTGAAGGAAATATTTTAAATATATAGAAATTTAAGAGATCTGTTCTTGTCCGTTGATCCACACAGAATCCTTGATTTTATAAAGGCCATTGGCCTTTACTCAAAGGTGTAGATATTGTTATCTAAAATATAATAGAATGTGTTGTTTGTACAACTGAAACTTTTATTGTGAAATTTTAAAAACTTTTGACCTAATCATTGAACAAAATTGAGCCACACTGTGACTTGATGTGAATGCAACCAACTTGTGTTTCACGCACTCATATGACCGTATATAGTTGTAGGTGCTGTAAAACTCTTACTAAACAGCACATGTAAATATGGACTATACAAGAAAATTGAAGTCTACTTGTACGTTATACACCTTAAGCGGTTTCAAAATCTCCTTACTACTCCAGACGCTTAAAAAACCTTCTCGGCTTTAAGAAGTGGTAACCCGCGAGTTTTGTGTTGAATAGAGCCAAACAACTTGAGATTTGTAATTTGATCTCTTCTCTGATGGCTCGCTAAGTTTGAAAACTCTACGCCATCTTCATATCTAAATTGAAGCTCAAAGAGGGTATGGTGGTACCACCCCCCGTAAATCAGTCTGTACCCTCTGTGCGCGATAGCACTGCATGAAGGGTTCGAATCACGTCCCACAGCTACGATCGGGATCAGCTTAGTTACATTACAGCAACAGCAGCAAACCTGCACTTATCACTGCACGGCATTAGACAGAAGGGCGAGGGGCGAGGGCCCAGCTGTTGCTGGATTGATAATGACAACAACACGGTAAGCTTCGATACTTTATGGATCCTTATGATTCTTCCCAGGTCTCCGACTATATTAGACGATTAAAGAATAGAAAACAAAAATGGACTGTCTTACCCTCTGTCATTGGTTCCTTCTTTGTAGCCAGGTAGTCTGTGGCAATTTTGCGGAATATTCTCTCTGTAAAGTAATAAATCCAATGAATGTCAAGAGGAAAATAATTTTCTTTAAAAAAAAGAAAAATGAAAAAGAACAAGTGTATAAAAGCTGTCAAGTTTAAAACTCTGGCCTCTGTTATTGATATCTATTTTGCTTGTCATAATTTCATGTAAACTACAACCTATTGACAGCAGATGGGTAACAATCACCGGACTGTGAACAGCTGTGGATTTTTTTAAACTAAAAGATGAAGTCACACTCACCTATATCTTTTCCAGTTTTGCTAGAGGTCTCATACACTTCTCCTCGTACATCTGTAACACGAACAAAGCAAAATATACTGGTGAGGGCATTTGATCTACAGAACTGTTGTTAAGGATCTATAGTGTATTGAATTACAGTAACACTACAACAAATTTGTAAAATTAGTACACTTTTTGAGTTTTCATCAAATCGAAAGAAAAAAAATGAGAACTGCATCTGCCACAAATGTGGAAATGTATATTCCTTAAAGTAAAATCATACCAAAATTTCACTTCAATGTGTTGGGTGAAAAAGCCTCAAACTATACACAAACAAGGCAGTCATAACACAATGAAAATAATTTTCTTACTTTAACTCTTATAAGTCGGCATGTCTACTGACTAGACGCTGCATTGTTGTTGTTGTTTTTTTTTTTTAAGTTATCATAAATATCTGCTAGCCTGTACTACAAGTTACTTACTGCATCCTCATAATAAATCAAATTTTTTTTTTTCTTTCTTTAACTCAATGGTGAGTAATACAAGCTTATAGCTTGAAACCTGTCTTTTTCAAGATGAAAATGCTGATGTATGAAAATTCTGAACTAAAATTGCTGCAATACGAAAGAGAAAAGGTCTACGACTTGTAAGAGTTGAGTCATTTCAAGTTAAAATAGAAGTATGTCAACATGATGATAAAAACCCATTGAGTGCTGAGATAAAGAAGGTGGGCAGAGGACCTACAAGTATCACCTCTTATCATCCACTTCTACACTAACGTCACAGCTTGAAGGCCTTGAAGGTAGCGGGACTTATTGCAATTATTAAGACCAAAACCAGTTGTCATTACATACTGAATTACATTTTATCAGATTTTCAATACAAGACAAAACTAACAATTAATTCATACTTATGAAACCTATTATGATTGCACATTGCACAAACGCAATTCCTTTAAATCAACATCTCATTGCAAGTCTATGGACATTTTATACTTTTAAATTTTAAAGCAGAACAACAAGAATGCAGACCCTACAACATTTCACTATTAAGTCAAATCAGCACAATTTCCCACATATCTCATCATGAGTCAGTACATTACAGATTGATGTAAATGTTCTAGGCCCTGACTGACATGATCTGAAGGATTTGGGAAGTGAACTGCTTTACCTCTACTTGTCTAGGTCAAACTTGGCAGTGTCAAATACAGCATCCTGGCAGAGATACTCACATATAAAAATAAAAATAGTTTCACCACATGGGAATCAAATCCATGTCCTCTCCCTGCAACAACAAAGAGCTTAACCGTAACACTACAGACACCAATCAATTTTCACACCTGCGGAAACTCAGCACATTATGTAGAAAAAGGACCTACCACTTTGTTTTTGTTTAATTAGTAAGCGTTTTATGACTCTCTTTTTAGTTCTAGTAAGAATTTTACGGCACTTGCAACACAATAAAGTCACATAAGTGCCGAACACTAGAGGTGTTCCAAGAGAGTAACAAACACAAAAAAGGAGGAGAGATCAGGACGATAGATTTTGATAGGAAAGAAGGAGCAAACCACACCAGAGCACCCGCCAACCACCCACTTTTAAGACTCTTGCAACACAATTAGGCCATACAAGTGCTGAAGATTAGACGTGACAAAAGAGAAACAGACACAAAAAAGAAGGATGAGAGATAAGGACGATAGACGTTTGACAGGAAAGAAGGAGCAAATCCCACCAGAGCACCCACAAAAATCCCACAAGGACAGAACAAAATTACAAAGATTGTTGATTACCAAGAACAGCACCAGTCAGTGATCTGCCTGATTATATTTTATTGTTTACAGACATTACTTACCTATCGCAAGTGCTCTCGTCTCACGCTCATCTATTTTACGCAATGCTGGTTCTGCTTCCACAAGGTCATATTTTGTGCCGCAAAGGTAAATCTGGCAATTCTGACAAGAAAAATCACAAGAAATACTGTAGACTTAATCCGTCCTTAACGAGTTTGAAGATGACTTATTGTATGAAGGGTTAAATGTATGAAAGTTGATCTTAGCCCTTTACTGCATCTGTTTGTAAGCTTTGAAAAAATATTGCAGCTATACTGAAGAATATAAACCCCCGGTTTCAACATCTCACAACAAATAGACCATCTGGATAATTTGATTGGATAATGACAGATATCTTAAAAGTTCACCACAGGACAATAAACAGCAACAGAAGCAAGCACTTTATTACTAATTTTTCAAGAGCCTTGTTCTTTATAAAACTGTCCTCAGAGAAAGCTGCATTTGAAAATAAAAAAAATTGCAAGAAAAATGAACAAAAGTTGCAAGACGTATATAGCTAAAATTGTCATGAAACTATTGGAATACATAAAATTGTTGGCATGCTCATTGCAATCAAAGTAACCAACATGAGTTTCATCAGGTCTTTAAACTCTCGCTGACATTGGGCAGGTGTGACCAGCGTGGTTTGGGGATATTCAAATATAATCTTACACCTTTTTGGGGACTTTTTGCTCCCCTTCCCCCCCCTTTTACACTTTTCTTAAATTTTCCTCCTCTCTCTACCCCCCCCCCCCCCCCATCCCGTAGTATTATATTATTCGCTTATCTTTTAATAATAATATGACATTTATATTTTTCAAATCTGTGTTACAATCATTGTTCTATGCGCTTTACTTTTACATAATAGTATTCATGAAAAACATGCATACACACATATGACATTAAGTAAACAGTACAAGCGGAACTTTTCCGGAAAAACTTACAGTGCCATTTTCCCACTTTAACCACATTGGTGTAATCAAAACAAGACTAGATCTACATGTCATATTGCCTAGATATCTACCAGTGTATAAAGTACGAGATGGCATATTCGTTCTTGCTGCTTGAGGACCTACTATCGCCACAATGCCGTGCTTACCGTTCTACTCTAAGTGAATAGTAGTTACTCTTTTTTTGTCATTTAAAAGAAAAATTATGTCGTCATAAATTATTTTCCTTGGTATTTTTTCACCTTACTCTGGAGTAATCAGACGATCGTGTTTACGATTGATTTACTCTAGATCTAGATTTACCTAAAAGTAGAAGATGATTCAGTCTAAACAGGACTATAGAGGGGTCGGGTTGGTTTGCTTGCCAGATCGATGGCGCAAAGTGGCTATCTTGGCACAAATCGATCGCGTCCGATTTGCCTCAAAATTAAACGCGTGGTTTTCACTTCAGGCAACGAGTCGAGCGATCATCCCGACCCGACCTGACCCCATCCGCAATAAGGGGCACTAGGTGGGCACCCTGTAGATCTAGTGCAAAGGAAGTGGTAGATCTATTTCATGTACGAACTGTCTCCCTTGGCGTCATTATTGTTAGTTGTGGAAGAAAGTTGCGGTTACTTTGACCAAAATTATATAATTTTTCTATTTTTTGCGTAAAGTTGGCTAAAATTTGGGAACTCACGAAAATGGCAAAAGTTGCGCAAATTGTGCTGAGGGAATAAGTTGCGAGGGCAAGTTGCGGGTTGCACGCGCAAATTTCTCTGAGGACAGATAAAAACAAAGACCCTAGCAGCATAGTGAGAACTCGTCTTAAGTCAAAGATCTGTGACTGACCTCTTCATGTTTCTGCAACTCTCCAATCCAGAACCTCGCCCGATCAAAGCTAGACTTGTCAGTCAAATCATAGCAAACAATCGCAGCCCTAGCTCCCCTGTAGTAGATTCTACTCATTGCCTCATAGCGCTCACTGCCTGCCGTATCCTGAACAGAAGAAAGAGTTGAATATTGTTGGTGAAGATCAAACAAAACAAAGGAAGGAAAAACAGCATCTTTTTAGTCTTCAAGTAGCAATACTGCAATATATTTAGTTTGGCCAATACTCAAACCAATCAAGCAGAAGTCGAAGATGGTTGCAGTGTGGTTCTTTCTGGTGAGGACTCTCAATGTGCCTTTGCCTAAATATAATATAATAATTACATTTATATAGTGCATACTCATGCTCTACAGCATGCACTATGCATTTTACAACTGTCATTACCCCAGCAGACCCTACAACACGCAGAAACATTCTCGGCTTATAACAATAATGATAACAATAATACTGAATTGCATTTATATAGCGCATTTCAACAAAGAAGTGCTTAATGCGCCGTACAATAATACAAAGAACATATGAAGCGCACAGCTCCTATAATAATCCTCTTTCTCTCTCTCACTAGTCTCACTCTGTCTCTGTCTCTTCTCTCCTCTCTCTCCAGTACATCCTTGAGTAAAGACAATCCCACAAAGCTTACCCAGACACCCTCGCACACATTGATGAATTCACACAGTCATAAATTCTTACAGAACAGAACAGGATGAATAAACGATACTGAGAGAACATAATGGATACTGAAAGAACATAATAGATACTGAGAGAACATAATAATATTTGTAGTGGGAATGTTGGAAATTACAGATTTAAGCTGGACTGAAACAAATGTGTGTTAAGTGCTGATTTAAATTTTGATAGAGTGGTGGACTTCCGTAGATGAGCTGGTAAAGCATTCCACAGGGTGGGGGCGTGGTGTGAAAAAGCTCTCCCTCCGAGTCTCTGACTTTTGCTTTGGACAGGTCTTAAAAGGCTTCACAGGAAGCGTACAGCGCAGGTAGCCAGTTAAGCATTAAAACACACAAACTGACAGGATATTTCATGGTCTATAACCGGGTACCTATTCCCATCTGAGTGAAGGGAGGAAAATTCATGTAAAATGTCTCTTCCCAGAACAAAACATGGGATCTGTAACGGGGTTCAAACACATGACCTTCGGTTATGAGCCTGACAGCGAGAACTCAATTTTCATATAAATTATCAAGCAAACGCTGTAGACATCAACCCCCCCCCCCCCAAATAAACAACCCCCAACTCAACTCACAGTCTGTTCCAGGAAACCCAAACTCTGAAATGTATTTATCATAGCCATACACTTATACTTTCATAACAAGCAGTTTCAACATACAATTTCTTTCTAATCTACATTGGAACAGTCCAGCTGAAACAAATACACCATGAATCACTAAATCAAAGCTTGAAAATACCCAAGGAGCACTGTAAACTATAGGATGTCTGTTATAATTGAATGTACATTAACATTGCATGAAAATTTGGCACATTAAAATGTAGTAGCATCTTCTTTCTTGTTCAGCTGAGCATAAAGTAATATAACGGCCAATGTTTTCCCATAAACATATAATAAGGTTTTAAAAAATTGCTATTAACTTACCCAAATTCCAATGATGACATTTTTGTTGTCAATTGTAACAGTTTTTGCGCCGAATGCTGCACCGATAGTCTGTTGTAAATTGCGGCAGAATATAGAAAGCAAAAAAAACAGTCTTAAGTACAAATATAAGGAAGAATGAGAGATTAGTGTTAATAACCCTGACAACTACAGCATAGCAATAAGGTAAAGGCATATGTTACATTCAACATCTTAGTTCATTGTTAGAAAGGAAAAACTCACCGAACAATGAGCTACTTTTTGCATTAGAGGCTACCTCTTTCCATCAGAAAGGGACTTGGTGTTTAAATTGAGCCAAAATTATTATTAAAATAACTATGCCATTCATATGTCAAGTTATTTGCTTTCCGTGCTCGAGACAAGCAATGCTGGAAAATAGTTCTCTTCAGTCACTTTGTGTTTTAGGTTTCACAAATGAAACTGAACAATCCACCCGTCCCCTTTCAGTCAATGGTTCCCAAACTTTTTATACATTACATCCCATGCTAGTTTTCAGGTTCCATAGCCATCTCTTCTCTTTTTTAACAGTCCCACCTGCCAAACATATGAACAAAAGTAAGAACAACATACATTAGTATGGACTGAAATGCCAGCAACCCCATAACAAACCCTTGAAGGTCCCAGTGAGAGAGCGAGTACACTCTGTTTAAAGGTTCATATTTAAAAATACAATATCAAATCAAATCTGAATTTCTGAAAATAAGCTTTCAGCAAGAAGGATGTGAATCTACGCACAATTTAATTGCTCACCCCCCCCCCCCCAATAAAAAGAATGGATAAATAAATAAATAACCCGCAAGCTTTACATAACCAATAACATACATAAATGTATATTTATCAATCTGATCAAGCAACAGACTCGCACTCTTGATAAAGCATTAAAGTCGGTGACACTAAGAGATTCATCAAACAGATCAAATTTAGAATATAAATACAAGCAACTTGCAAAAAACCCCAAAAAACAAAACAATGCTTATTGAATACCTATGTACGAATTTAAAAGGGTCAGAGTGATAAAGTTGTCAGTTCATCCCTTTATTTACATGTAATTAACAGAACTGACTTTAAGTTTAAGAGCAGAATGTATAACAGCTATCAGGAGCAGAACTATGATGAGTCACCTCAGAAGATATCAGAATATAATTCAACAGCACAAAATAATCTTGGCATATCTAACAAGGTTAAACAACCTAAGCCCTATCTAAGCCCATACAAAATTACAAGGAAAAGGCCAAAAAAAGCAGAAAGACATCAAACTAACACCCAAAATACATACTTTATGGAGTCTAGAAAAACTACAGAAAATAAACTAACTCTAGCAAACACAAAACTCATCTAATTATAATTATACAAGGAATATTTTTGAAAAACTTACTGAATCAAAAATAAGTGAAGCAAAACAAGATAAGTTTTTACGACTAAAACTCTGAGCAGCTCGAAAACATCAAATAGAATATGGAATGGATGACTGCAAGCAAGCAAAAAATGATTTTGACTGCGCTTGAAAACCCACAGTAGAGCTGAGTTTTTTCAAGACAGCCATTCTAAAGACAAGGAATCTGGAAAGGGGGGGGGGAGGGGGGGGGGGGAGGAGGGTGTGTGTGTGTGTTGTAATGGGATATCAAAGTCGGAGGGGACGACAAGAAGGGAAGTACTTATTCAGGCAAATGAACGCCCAAATTAGGATCACACACATCTACCCCCCCCACATGCACACACAACCCATTTTGCATTAGGTTTAAGGGGAGACGTACACTCCTGGAAAAATTTTCTAAACAAATGACTTTTATTCAATTTCAAGTAATTGTGCAAGAAGTTCATAGGTAAATAGGATGTACTAGGGGTGAATTTGTTGAATTTTTCTAAAAAATGGGTCTCTGTGGCGGCCATCTTGGATTTCAAACCAGTTTCTTAGTGCAGAAGAATTTCATAGTAAATATTGAATTATCAGCCTGAAATTTGGCACACAAGTACAAACCTATATGAACTGGGGATCTATGAAAGGATTTTGACCCATCTTTAAAACTAAAAAAGTGAGCCCAAAGTTAGTGGACCCCCTAGAGTCAGTTGACGAAATTTCGGGGTACATATTACCAAAAAATTGAATATTTCCTTAAGTTACCAATATTTCCCAATTCCCTTTCATAGATCCCCAGAATCGATCTTAAAGCACCTGTACACCAAATTTGAAGCTTCTAGCTTCTGCAGTTTATGAAAATTCCTTGCACCCAGGAGGTCACATATGTCAAAAAGTAGATTTTGAGAAAAACAGAAAAAACAGGGATTTTTTAAAGGATTTTAAAAGCAATTTGCACTTTTCAAACGCCCTTTTAGGTCATTTAGGGTTTTTTATCAACAGTTTCTTCATTTTGACTCGATAGAACAGATGTCAAAGGATGTTTTTCGGCAAAAAACAAAAGTTGGATAGTTTGAAAAATTGTATCGATATTGCCTTGGATCGCTGACCCGGGTCTTCCTTTAAGGGCCAGGAAAAAAATACTCGTTCCAAAGACATGAGTGGATAAGGACACTGGGACTGTAAAAGGAGGAAAGTGGGTAGTTATCAGAAATAATAAAATCTTGTGCTGGGTAGACATGACAAGAGGACATATGTGAGGCATCGTGGTGAAAACAGGTGCTTGTCAAAATAGTAAAATAGAAGAAATCAGCATTTTTTCAAAGGTATTGTAATCTTTATTGATTTTTTCCTTGCACAGCACCTATCATGTCCATTAAAAAACACATCTACGCATGGATTTTACTGAAGAATGTTGATCTTGACTCTTAGCTATGAAGTCTCCAAACTTTGGCGGCCATTTTCTCAGTAATTTTACATCTGAAACCAGGGTACCCCATCTCATTTAATAGTAAAATCTTTACCTCTGTTCAAGATATATGGGTATTTTTTTCATCGAAAGCACGAAAAATGAACAAACTTTAAGATGGTACTAATAAATCCACACGCTCAAACACTGATGAGCATCTGATGTCATGACAAATATAGAATATTCTGCCACACTCAACTGCTCTGGAATTTTGTAAGTAAGCACCACTAAACTAAAAGTACCCAAAAGGTGAGTTTACGACTTTAAAAATGGAAAACTAGTAAATATGCAGAGATAATAAGCAGCTATGATTGTAGTAAAAACCAATCTATTGCTGCTTCTCCCCTCTATCAAAAACAGAAGGTACTAACTATCAAATGTTTTTTGCAAGTGAATAAAAGACAAGTCACTTAAAAGGTAGCGAAGCATACAAAAGTGTTAGAAAAAACCCAAGGAATTTACTTTTAACTGGGAAATCATTCAAAAAGATTAGAAAAATTAAATGACAATTCAGTGATAGAAATATTGAACAAAGGACTTTGTAGGAAGCAGTAATTTCATTCATATAGTAAAACTCTTTAACATTAAGACATGGACAGGCCTGGGTATAGTAGCATGTACAATGGCAGCTCATGACCGTGAAGGCTGGAGGGCCATTATATGTCAACCTCTGAGTTAGAGATGACACCTCCAGGTATTCCAGGTATTAATCCTCTTAATCTTCTTGTGTCTATTATAGTGCTTAGAGGACCAGGACACTGTGCTCCTCCCAATCATCCCTTGAGGGAATGGGAGGATGAAAAATGTTAACAAAAACTAAAATCTCATAATACAGTTTAAAACATTTTCATGAGAAGGGCGCTATTTCGATTCATGTAATGTGACTCACTAAACGAATATCTGAAAATCTAGTAGCAGTGGTTACATTATTGGCGCAACAAAATCAAAGTTATTGCCCTATTTCACAGCAGCAAAGTTGATACAAATGACATGCAAACCGTAAGTGATAAAAAGAAGGAAATTTGCTATCGCTACTATATGAAAAAAAATTCATGCCGAATTACATCAGCACGTAACAGTATACAAGAAAATGGGCTGTTGCATGCGAAACCTAGGACTCAAATCAAATCTCACTTAACTGCACAAGAATCTACAAAATAAAACAAGACAAAAAAGAATGCTAATCATACTAAAGAGACAGAAGCTAACTTTTGATGTAGTAATATGTTCGAAGAATGGTTTATAAATTTATACGAACAGATAGAACTTTGTACTGAGCACCAAAAAAAAAGAGGCAGAAGTAAAACAAGATTTGATGTTATGAAAAAAAATATTTCAGCGACAGGGAAAGAAGCAGACATTAAGTTCTAATTATGAACTAAAAAATGCAAAATTCCTCATTATTTGCCTCTACTCAAAATCAATTGCAGGCTAAGTGTATTATAGAGAGTCAAGGATGCAAATGTCCTCAAGCTATCTTGAAGCATACCACTAAGATGAGGCGAATGTGTTAAACTCTCGAAGAGTGAAAGACAAAAGCGATTAGCAGAAATTCTTTTTGGACAGGGTTGAAAAGCAGGGATCAAATTTATTGACAATCTGCTTATTTGCAGAAAGGCACATTCACATGCACACATAAAAACAACTTCTACAGGTTAGTTCCATGTAGTATGTGAAGTGCACATTGTCACCATTGGATAGCAAATCCACTTGTAGCATTTCAACCCTCCAAAGCACCCAATGGCACTAAGAGGTTACGAGCAGAGTGTAAAAACAGGGGTTCAAACATTTACAATTACGTTCTGGTAGGGAACCGTATCTCCGACAAAGCGATTGTGAATGAATCTTTCCACCAGACTCGTCTTCCCAGCATAAGCTTTTCCGAGAAGTACGACCTTGATGTCCACTTTTCCCCCACTCATTCTGGCCCTGACATGAGGCTTCACAGTGCTGGGGACATTGACAAATACAAAAGTGTTAGTTACCGCCAGAGCCAGACACGTATCTCACATGTGAAATAAGTATAAATTACTACTCCACACACTATATTCGCCTTCAATAATCAAAGTATAGACTTGAATCATATTATTCCTAGACCATGCAACATTATGGCAGTTGCTCTTTGCACTCTGTAAAAACTTCACTGCAAAGTGCGCTCACCATAAAGGCGCCCAAATGAAGAGCCAAACACCAGTATCCCAGTGTCCTAATAGAGAGTATGCATAACTTTCTATGTTGCCCATAACTTTATTCCAAATTCGAGTCAAATGGGTGTGCGTCACAGTGAACTGGAAAAACGTCAGAGTGCGGTGATGTATTTTAGTGCAATGCCCAAGTCTGTGCTAGCAAACGACTCCCAGCCTTTGATTTGTTTTAACAGCGAAGTTTAAAATCAAGTCAAAGTAATCTCTATTCTAATGACAGAATGTCATAAAAGACGTAGTTTCTTAATCTTTACAACTTTTGAATCATTCATTTTCTGCTTGCTTACGTTAATTATTGTTTTGTTTGGGGTTTATTTCGCAGAGGGAGACATACAAATAGCACAACATTTCATTTTAGTATGGCTAAAAATAAAATAAAAATCCAGATTTTTTCCACTTCTCACTCTGACTCCAACGTGCATGAAGATTTTTTTTTCATATATTAGCTCTAGACTCTTAGACTGGTCATTTGAACTTTGTTGGTGCGGATCTATATCGCCAGCTGGTAGTGATATTAGTAGTATGGTATAAAAAACTTATTACACTCGTTACAGTGGTAGACCATGATGAGACCTGCCATTCTTTGAAAACTAAAAATCAGGACTTCAGGGGGAAAAAAATTGAGATTTGGTGAAAAAAATGGGGATCAACGACAAATCACCAAGGTGAGTGCCTAGGTGACTTGAAATATTCCTGGGATGTCCATAAATATATCCATGTATATGCCCTGTGTGTGTGTGTGTGTGTGTGTGTGTGTGTGTTTGTGTGTGCGTGTGTGTGTGTGCGTGTGCGTGTGTATATGTCTGAGTGTGTATGTGCGTATGTCCGTGAGTTTGTTATCATTATTCTTTAAAATCCTGAAGTCTCACGAAAGCACTCATGGGCCGAATGTCTTACCCCCCCCCCCCCCCCCCCACAACCAAATTAAGTAATGAAAGACACCTCAACTTCAACCAGAGAGCATGAACTTTAGTTGACCGCGTCAACGGATGGTCTCGACACACATGCAACTCACAAGCCAAAGTCATGTCACGTGATGCGAATGTGTGATTGAAACAGTTTTACTGGCGGGTCTTGGTGATGGCCTGAGTAACAGCTCGGACAAAGCTTATTTTGAAAGTAACAGCAGAACTACAAATATAATCATTTGCATGTCGTAATTGAAACACTTGCGAATGGAGGGCCCGTGTGTGAGTGTGTATGTGTGTGTGAGAGTGAGTGTGCGTGTGTGTGTGTGTGTAAGGTGTGAAGGGGGCGGGGGGCGAGGAGGGATTTCTTTGTGACAGTTTTTGCTTTAGAGGTGACAAAATGCAAAATACGTTACTGCTAAAGTCTCGCAGTCTTGTTTTCTCGCAGTCTTGTTTTCTCGCAGTCTTGTTTTCTCGCAGTCTTGTTTTCTCGCAGTATCTTTAGAAAGCATTTATTTTCAAATGAAGTGTAGTTTGGGAACTTTGCCCCAACCACAATTGAATTACATCTAAAAAATCTCTAGCCCTGGAACTAGAATTCGATGCAAAAAAATGCTTCCAAGTCCTCGCAGAATGGCAGAATGAAAGATGACTCAGAACTCTCACAAATAACCAAAAAATCTGGAGAACGGAAACCGTATGGAGAAATAGAGTTCAAGTTTATTTTCTCAGTGTTCAGAGAAATAGATAGATCTATATAGTCGCTTCGAAACCATCCTTTTTGTCTTTGGTAGAGTTAATTGAAACAGAGTGACACTACCTGAAGAGTCTTTAGGCCATTCCCAAAGGGGGGACATTTCTCGTTCAAGCATAGTAGAATTGTAAATGGGCTGACTCAGGTCACGCTCATAACTGTGCCTGATCTACAACAGGGAACCGCTGCTTTCTCTATCCTGATCCTTACTATTGCCATTTTCCTCTACTTCTTTTGTATGTCTTTTGTCACTCTCTTGTGACCGGCTATTTTGGGTTGCCTTGATAGTCGAAGCAGACGTTGTGCTGTTGAAGCTAGAGAGGTGAGCAGTCTAAGTCTGATTCCCTGTGAAGACTTCTCTGTTGACACCCACCCCTTGGTGCTCATATGACCTTATGCAGTTGCGAGCACCGTAAAACCTTATTAAAACAAACAAACAAAGAGTGACGCTAAGACAACTAACGTTAATTGCGACAGAGTGACTCTGTAACAAAAAAGTTTTTTAAGAAAAAAGAAAAACAAACACACACATACATGCACTTACACACATACACATACAAATACACATGCACACACACATACATTCACACTCACAGACAAACAAACGCACACGTTTGTGACCTTATACACACACACACACACACCAAACTAACAGACAAACAAACAAAGATAGTCGCAGGTATTTTCTTGCTGTTGTTGCTGTAGTTGCCCCAAGTGGTTTTTGTTGCTGTTGTATGCTGCTGATGTTTGAAATATTTGTTGCCTCGACATTACTGTAGGCCTACAGAAAGTCTTTGTGGATTTTTACCACACTCTTTAAGTCCGCCTTCTTAACTGTTTCAGTTTCGGAGCTCTAGAAAGCCTTCCATCTTGTCAGGCTGAGACTAGTCGAGATAACTTGGACCACACTGGGAGAAGCGGAAATGGTTGAAGATGTTAGATCTAGAACTAGATCTAATCATCCATGCAAAAGAGCTCCGTGTTCACTCTATCTAGTAGGTTGTCACTGTCGCAATTAACACTACCTTCGTCCTTTGTCAAGAGAACTGTAGTGTACAGAATAACAACAGTTTTTCTCATTCAAAATATCAGGCTTTTGCATTGAAAGAGGATGAAGCCTGAAACTTAGGCTAGATTCTATACAGTGGGTGCCGCTTTAAACGAGGTCACATTCAACGAGAAGTCGGCTCCAACGAGGCAATCCTTAATCCTCGATTTTTTCCTCTATATATCTTTGTAAATGAACGTCAGCTCCAAAGAGGTTGCAAACAGACCGAAGTCGCTTTCAACGAGGTCGCGAAAACCAAATAAAAACAATTAACGGCCCCAAAAGCGAAGAATGTTTCTCCTTTCTCTCCATCTGACGCGAAGCAAAAGGCCCATCCTCAATTCCTAACGCATTGTATTCCTACATGATACTAGACCTAGTGTGCCTTGCAATATGGGCGCCAAAGCCAAGAGGATGGGCGAGGGTTAGCTTAGGGCTTAGGGAAGGGATGGGAGGGGGTGGGTGGGAACGCGATGCGGGCTGTGTGAAACTGGACGAACTCTGGATGGGTAGGTCTACATCCCTTGATCAGAAAATCCAAGCTCCAGCCTTTACATTATGTAGATATTGGCCTCGATGTGAGATGGTATGTTTCCACACGAGAAGTGTTCCGGAAAAAAAATATTTTAAAATGCAGAAATGATGGTCAGAACACAGCTCAAACACGCGCATACTGATGCTGTTTGAGATTTTCGTCATCAGGGGAACAACTGTTTTAATTACTGGTTTGGGTACATCGGGTAACATAATCGAAGTGACTATTTCTCCGAACGTTCGGAGAAATAGTGCCGATCTGTATTTCCCCGAATGGTTTCCGGCTTCCGGTCTCATGATTTTTTGCCTATTTGCAAGAGTTCGGCGCCAACTTTCATTCTGCCATTCTGCGAGGTCTGGGAAGGAGCACATTTTTGGGTCTAGATCTAGATCTATTTCAATTTTCAAGAGCTAGTCTAGAGATTTTTACATGAGTGTAAAAACGTGAAAAAGAAAGGTTTCACAACAGAATGAAATCAAAATTAGAACAATCAATAAGGAACCACAAAAATTAACAAATAAGGGCGTGTGTCCACCTGTCCGGAGAAGATTGGCTGTTTTAACCCTAAATGTGCAGGATTTTACATGTAAATTATGGAATCACACACAAGGGGCCTGCCAGTGTTAGTTCATGTGATCCATTTTGGTGGAATGCTCTAACATACATTTAAATCAATGTATATACATGTACAGAATCTAATGAAGGTAGGAACATCAAATTAAAAGACGTTACACTATACAATATCCCCCCCCCCCCTTTTCCCCAACAAAAAAAAAAACAACCTAAAAAAACCCCCACCAGAACAATAACAAGAAAAAAAAATTACACACCACCAACAAAATAAAACACCACAAAGAGAGAAAAATAAAAGAGGAACAGCAATACAAATCATATGTAACTGTAACGTATTCAACAAACCAACGTGGTGATAACAAGTGAGAAAGAGACGAAGTGAAGCTAAGTGAACTTTCTTTCTAAAGTAAAGAGGTTCCGTTTCTTTATTTTTTTGACTTTTATTCCCCGATTTGGGGACCAAAAAATCGAGCCACGATTGACTGGTCGGGGCCGCGACAAACGCCGATGCTAGTTCTGTGTGTCGTTATCAATAACCCTGCATAGATTCATAGAGATCTAGATATCTAGACAGCACTCGAGTGAGCACAACACATTAAGTTTAAGAGCAGCACCAGTATTTCTTTACTTTCCCTCCCGTCTCACACTTAAATACCAGTTCTTGTCCATTTTCTACTAAATATTGATGCGCTGAACACGAATATCAACTTAATTTCCGTAGCAAATTAATAGTTTTTGAAATATTTGATTGTTCTCTTAATCGAGATAGACATGCTTTGGACCAATCGGGGGGGGGGGTTCCAGGGGGCATGCCCCCCTGAGGTAAAAGAAAATCTGGGGGGGGGTTACATTTAACTCATAATTAGATATTTTACAGTAACCTAAGATTTGAAATTTTCTTGAAAATAATTGATTTGCGACAGTTTTAGTGGCTTTATTTGCGATTTGCAGCAAACAGTACTGCAGTTTGACCCCTGAAGCAGTGCATATCTGTGTGCGGGAGTGAAAGTAAAAATTTACCGCAGCACCCTTCATAGGCAACACGTCATATCTGTAGCGAAAAACTGTTTGGAACTGTAGTATTTCTTTATATAAATATTTACTGTGGACATTTTTTAGACCATATTGTCCACGATTCGGACTTGAGTCCGAATAAAAAAATTTCTTATTCGGACTCTAGTCTGAATATGAAAAAATGTTATTCGGACTCCGGTTCGGAAAAAAGGAAGTGTCTTCATTCTATAGATCTAACGTTCAGTGCTTCCAATTTTCCGCCATTTTTTAGTTTCCCCCACACCTTTTCTGCCGATCCGATGCCCGCCGTCTCATTGATACGCCCCCCCCCCCCATATTTCCCACTTTCTTTGTTGTAGAAAAAGGTAAAATTGAAGACAAGCAGACCACCTGGCACCTGCATATTATGAGCTGTGTAAAAAAAAAAAGACCGATTCGTTCAAATACACAAGCCTGTGTCATCTTGATTGTTTACCAAGAAAAAGTTGTGTTGCTGTGTAGAGCTGAGCATACGGCAACTTTTGATTCCATAGACCAGCGCACAATTCATTACGTAGATCTACATCAAGACTAGCTTATTATTGTAATCGAAGTGACTAACTCGAGTCCGAATATGAAAAAATGTTATTCGGACTCTGATTCTTGTCCAGCATGACATCACTTCCGACTTCCTGTGACTCGTGACTCCGGCTTCCTGTTCTGCCTCACTTGTGACTCGCCTCAGGCTGGGTAGAGACCGGGATCACTTCGGGCAAAATGGCGTTAAATTGTGCGGGAGCCGAGTTTTTATCTTATGATGAATTTGAGGCCGGCCTGAAAAGTTATAGCACTTCTAATAAATGTTTATTTGTCAAGAGGTCATCAGAAGCAATTAAAGATGGCTCGTTAGCGTGTGTCGGGATCGGATGGGCGGCCTGCACACGTGTGGCTGAGTGTGCGTGTCGGGGAGGGGCCGGGGCACTATCGGTCCGGGCGTTGAACGTCGCATATGCGTCAGTCTTTTTCCCCCCGGCAACTGATCATTATTACAATAGGCCGTCGTTATTCGGACTCGAGTCCGAATAACATTTTTTCATATTCAGACTCGAGTCCGAAAAAAAAAATTCATATTCGGAGTCGAGTCCGAGTATGAAAAAATGTTATTCGGACACGGGTCCGGAAAAAAGGAAGTGTCTTCGTTCTATAGATCTAACGTTCAGTGCTTCCAATTTTCCGCCATTTTTTAGTTTCCCCCACACCTTATCTGCAGATCCATTGCCCGCGGCCTCATTGATACGCCCCCCCCCCCCCCATGTTTCCCACTTTCTTTGTTGTAGAAAAAGGTAAAATTGAAGATTAGCAGATCACCTGGCACCTGCATATTATGAGCTGTGCAAAAAAAGAAGACCGATTCGTTCAAATACACAAACCTGTGTCATCTCGATTGTTTACCAAGAAAAAGTTGTGTTAGCATACGGCAACTTTTGATTTCATAGACCAGCGCTCAATTTATTACGTAGATCTGCGTCAAGACTAGCTTATTATTGTTATAATGATCAGTTGCCATGGGGGGGGGGGAGACTGACGCGCATGCGACGTTCAACGCCCGGACCGATAGTGCCCCCCTCCCCCGACACGCACACAGCCACACGTGTGCAGGCCGCCCATCCGACCCCGACACACGCTAACGAGCCATCTTTAATTGCTTCTGATGACCTCTTGACAAATAAACATTTATTAGAAGCGCTATAACTTTTCAGGCCGCCTCAAATTCATCATAAGATTAAAACTCGGCTCCAGCACAATTTAACGCCATTTTGCCCGAAGTGATCCCGGTCTCTACCCAGCCTGAGGCGAGTCACGAGTGAGGCAGGACAGGAAACCGGAGTCACGAGTCACAGGAAGTCGGAAGTCGGAAATGATGTCATGCTGGACAAGAATCAGAGTCCGAATAACATTTTTTCATATTCGGACTCGAGTCCGAATAGTCACTTCGGTTGTCGTTTTTTCATATTCGGACTCGAGTCTGAATAGTCACTTCATTTCTCGAATGTTCGGAGAAATAGTGTCCAGCTTTATTTTCTCGAATGTTCGGAGAAATAGTGCCCAGCTTTATTTTCCAGAACATTCGGACAAATAGTTACAGTTACAGCCTAATATAATATCTAGCTCTTTTTCCTTTCTTGTCTTAGCCTTCTTAGACAGTCACGTTCAATGAGAGGTCGGATCCAACGAGTAAACAAGCCGGTCCCGGCAACCTCGTTGAATGCGACACCCACTGTATATCTAGATCTAGACGTCTTGATCTAGATATCTCGATCTAATATAATCTAGATTCAAGTAGACCTACGTTGGGTTTTTCATGTCATGTTGTAATAAAATACTTGTCAGTAGCTAAGATCTAGAACCTAGAATACTAGCCTAGATCTAGATTCTAGATCTAGCCTAGAGTCAAGATCCATGTCAGACATTGCCCTGGAAATACAAAATAATAATAATAAACAGAAGACCACATTACACCTAAATCATTGTTTGTTTACAGAAATATGTTTACCTGACAGCAAAAACAGGAAAGCACTTTTCATGATTCACTCACTGGAAAGTCTTCAGTCCTACAAAACAGTGCCAGTGATCTAAAAATCTTTCGTTTTTCGAGTATTATTTGCTTCCGCTTCCGATCTTTGTTTTGAGTAGCTCATCTGACTTGCCAGAGTTTATGTGAGGGACTATTCTTGTGCAAAATACAAGAGCATGAATTGAAAAGGTATAGATGTTTTGATAAAGCTATATTTACTAACTATGTACAACAATTCCATCTTTCAGATTAAAATAAATGTATCACAAAACATGACGTAACTTTATAAACTATACTTGACTAAAAAAACCAAATCACGCTTAGGCTGTTCTAAATGTATCTTTCTGGCAAATCGACAAAGGTTGACAGGGAATGAGCTTGTAAACAATATGGCGGCAAGTGTATTTGTTCATTATTATAACTGAATTTTTGTTGTTAGCAAATCTCAGTGCTGGTCTATAAGCTGTCCCTTCTTCATTTTTGGAGTTATGCCGTACGGACCTGGGTTTTGATAATATAACAGGACTGCTTTTTGTGTAATGAAAAGAGTTGAATCATTTTAAATTGTCTTTGTTTACTGACGATTAAAGAATTTTATTGATATTTTTGTTGTACAGTCGGCGGTCGCACAATAATCGAGTTATAGGGGGCCTACTAATCTTCTACAAAATGTGCTTGTACTATTTTGCTTCAGCAAACCACTCTAGGTTGGCCTAGATCTACATAAGGAAACATGCCCACACCGTGGCTATTCTCACCCGCCCGGAAGTTCTCGCAAGATCTACTCCTCCCCTCTTCTCTCTCTCTCTGTCTCTTTCTGAATACTGTCTATCGGTGTGGACGATCAAATTGACCAAAACAAAGTTAAAAAATGATGTTAAAACACAAAAGTAAATTAATTTGGTCGTCTACAAAGATGCTACGGCTATTTAACTTTTCGAATCGAGCCGAACTACGCGGGTCGCCATTTTGTTTTGCCCGGAAGTTCTCGCGCTACTCCTCTCTCTCTTTCTCTCTCTCTCTCTCTCCACTGCCCACAGACAAAATTGTACGCTTTTAGTAGGCTACAGTTGTAATGGAATGTTTGTTCATGGCACAGAATTCTACAATTTTTCTGTTATATTATCACAGTATAGAATTCTGTGGTTTAGGGTGAACGCAAAATTTGTTGGCCTAGATCTAGGCTATAACGGTGAACGCGCACCGGGTGAGAATAGCCAAAAGACTCGCCTGCACTCTTCTCACCCCGGGTGAGAATAGAGGTGGCCTTATAAATTATGTACAGTGACCACAAGAGCAGTTTTTAAAAAAAATTCAAGGCACACTACTAAAAAGAACAAATAGAGTGGTTTGCTGACCCATAATTATATGCAAGAACGAAAGGTCAAGAGAAGAATACATCTGATACCTAGATCTACCGATACTCTCAGTTATAGCCTAATTTTAAGAAGGCTATTTGATTTTAAAAAAAATTAAGGCTATCTATGGCAACGGTAATCAGTAAGATTAGTAAGAACCCAATCAGACCCTATCAGACCCGATTGAACCCAATCGAGGCCCCACTCCCTGTATGTCTGTCATGTGTTGAAAAAGTAAGGTTGCTATAGTTGGTTTGTTTGCTGAGAGAAAAGCCTTGCTAAAAAAATGCATTCATTGAACTTGTGTGTACATTAAGAGTCATGCAAAACAAAGCAAAATATGTTTGAAATTGTACGTCAAACATTTAAATTAAATGATTTTAACTATAAAAAGTTTACTGTTTAATGTTTGGAAGTTGTCTTGGTCCTTTTATCTCTTTTTCGCTGTCGTTGACCAGGCCTCTTTCCATGGGATGGGGGTTGCACTGTTGTTAGACCATCGGCTGAGGTCACTGTGCCCTCCTTGTTGGAGTTTTGATACCACTTTCTTTCTGCGCTGTGGGCCCAGTTTAATCAATGAATCAGACCTGCCTACCTGTCAATTTGGGTCTCAGGGACCAAGTCAAGTATTTTTAGGGACATTTACCCCCCCCCCTCAGGGACACTGTTCATCATCAGTGCCTTTCACCCCTGGCAGGTATAATATATAATAGACCACATACGAGCTCCTTCCATTTATCTCTATCCTGGGCCATCCTTCCTGCTAGCTCGTTCCAAGTGAGCTTCATCTCTCTCATGTCCCTTTCCACACATCTCCTCCATGTTTCTTGTGGCCTACCCCTGCCTCGTGCTCCCTGTGGGTTCCATTGAAGTGACTGTCTTGTGATGTTTCCCCTGGGCTTTCTGAAGGTGTGTCCCGTCTTACGCCTCTTTCTTAGTCCTATTTCTACTTCTATATATCCTTTTGTCATGTCCTTTCCCATAGCTCTTCATTTCTTTCTCTATCCTGCCACTTAATTCTTAGGATACTTCTCATGACATCTGTTGATGAAAGTCTGGACTTTATTCAGCACTGTCTTTGTTGTCTTCCAAGTTTCGCAGCCGTAGAGGAGCACAGACTTGACATTGTAATTAAAGAGTCGAATCTTGGTGCGCAGTGAGATGTTGCTTACTTTCCAGACTTTTGATAATTGCTGGAATGCTGACCTTGCCTTGGCGGTTCTTGTTTTTACACTGTTCATAGCGGCAAACAAAACCATTGCACCCTACGCAGAAAAATACAACAGTGGGTCACTATAATATATGCTGTAGAAAAGAGCAAAGTAGGATTACTCAACGAAACTCTTTTTCTTTTTCTCCTCATTTTCGTTAGGACTATCACACGATTGCTTCATTTTCACTTCCAAGTACAAAATGTAGACAGGGTGACTGCCAGACGGGTTTCTCAATATTCCAGGGGAGTCATCCATTTTCCAGGGGCATGTAATAATAATAATAAATATAATAAATTGCATTTATATAGTGCATTTCCACAAAGAAGTGCTCAATGCGCTGTACAATAATACAAAGAACATATGAAGTGCACAGCTCCTATAGTAATCCTCTTTCTCTCTATCTATCTCTCTCTCTCTCTCACTAGTCTCACTCTGTCTCTGTCTTTCTCTCTCTGTCTCTCTGTCTCTCTGTCTTTGTCTCTGTCTCTCTCTCTCTCTGTCTCTCTCTCTCTCTCTCTCTCTCTCTCTCTCTCTCTCTCTCTCTCTCTCTCAGTACTTCCTTGAGTAAAGACAATCCCACAAAGCTTACCCAGACACCCTCGCACACATTGATGAATTCTCACAGTCATGAATTCTTACAGAACAGAACATCATGAATAAACGATACTGAGAGAACATAATAGATACTGAGAGAACATAATAATATTTGTATTGGGAATGTCGGAAATTACAGATTGAAGCTAGACTGAAACAAATGCATTTTAAGTGCTGATTAAAATTTTTATAAAGTGGTGGACGCCCGTAGATGGGTTGGTAAAGCGTTCCACAAGGAGGGGGCGTGGTGTGAAAAAGCTCTCCCTCCGAGTCTCTGACTTTTGCTTAGGACAGGTCTTAAAAGTCTTTTCGTCGCCGATCTTAAAGGCCAAGATGGTATATATTCGATGACCATGTCTCAAAGATATGATGGTGCAATGTTGTTGACGCACTTAAAACAACTTACATAACAATGACAGCATGAACTCTTGCATCAGACGGGTTACAAGAAAGTAACACACACACGCACACACACACACACACACACACACACACACACACACACACACACACACACACACACACACACACACAACCTCACACACACACACACAACCTCACACACACACACACTCAAGTGCGTAGTCTTCATTGCTGTCATGATTCTTTTTATAAATGCGAAAGACAGAAATTATTGCTCAAACTGTCAAACTCAAAGTAGAGTGAAAACTTGAATATCTCAAGTAGACCTATTTGATTTAGTGTGAGAGTTGTAAGAACGGAGAGAGAGAAAGATGAAGTGCTAGTAACTCTGAAAATCTGCCAATCTTTAACAGAAAGCTAAAATATAGTTATAATACTATCACCCTTCTAATGGAACGCGAACTCTTTCGTTCAATAACAAGGCTTACAAATTATATGACGGATCCCGATTCCACGCACTCGACCTGCACTAATGTGTGCTCTTCAGAGAGCTCTAATCAAAATTCTAAAATCTTCTTCCAAGTTTTAGTCCTTTGTTGTTGCTTCTGCACCCGGAGAGTATCTTATTAAAAAATCTATAATTCTTCTATTTCCTTTTCTTAATTTTCATTGTGAATGATGAGTTGTTTCCATGCATCATAACATTCTTTTTTTTCCTTTGTTAGGAAGTGAAACTTGCTCACTGTGTACCAAGTGCCATCTGGAAGAACAGTGTCTTTTCTGTAATGGGTAAAACATAATGAAATAAAATGCCTGGTTGTCTGCACTTACCAAATGAGCCTCCCTCTCATGCACGGCAAGATAATGATGGGGCCCAGAGGGAAGTTGGACTGTGGAGACCATCCATATCTCTCTGGCCAAGGCAACCACTTCCTCGGTACTACATCTACCATTTCAATGTGATTTACAACCATGCTCAAAGCTCTTTGTCAAGAACATCTGACTCTGCACTGGCTCTGGACTTTACTTGTCATCTTGTGCAACGGTTGGAGAAGTTGGGTTATGTTAACAAGTAAGTACTTTAAGGTACACTTGTTTTGTTCCGTCATCAGATCACAAGGTTTATTTGCTTGTATTGTAATATATTGTACCTCTTATTATATTTCTAATCTGCTGAGATGTTGGGCTGAAGCTCACCTCTTGACTTAAGATACATAAAAAACATTCTTTTTTTTCTGAGTGGGTACTTGAAATTGGCTTTGGTTTTGTTTGAATAGTCGAGAGTAGGTGTAATGCCCACACTGTCTAGTTCTCAAAGTTTTAGACTGTCTTTGTCAAACGTCACATGCTATCAATTGATCATAAATTTATAGGGATGTTGCCCTCTCTGTACAAATGAAGGAATATCAAAGTAATCCTAGCATCTGCGTTTGTTGCAATTTTTTGGTCCAAACATTGCCAAAAGCTGCCACAAAAATAGCAAAAGTTGTCATAAAAGTTGCAAATAATTTCCAAGCTTTCAATTCTCTGTGACGATGTCGTATACAGCAGTATGTTGATATCGGTAACTTAATCTAAAGTACCAGAATTTCTTTTGTGCTCTGTTTTAACTTTTAATTAAGCAACCAGAATATCATTTGTAGTTTGTAGCCACACAGAGTGTAAAAACATGTGTCAAACCTTCTGAAGATTGCCATTTGAACCCTAAAAACGTACGTAATTCGAAAAAAAGTACAGAATATTACATGTAATATATGGAATCACACACAAGGTGCCTGCCAGTGTCAGGATACGGTTTTGGTGGACCCACGATCTAACATAACACATAAAAATGAATTAGGAACAAGATCAAATTAAATGATATTACTCTATATAATCACAACCCCCCCCCCCCAGAAAGACAACACATCAGAACAATAACAAGGAAAAAAATTAACACTCCAATAAATTAAAGCACAACAAAGAGGGGAAAATTAAAGAGTAACTGCAATATATATTATATATATATATAAAAATAGTATGTAATGTACTTATATTCTTCACATGAAAAAAACAAATCAACGTGGTTTCAACAAGTGAGAAAGAGACAAAGTGAAGCTGAAGTGAAAATAAACTTTCTTTCTCTCTAAAAGTAGAGAGGTTTTGTTTTTTTTAATAATTTTTTTGTGTGTCGATTTTTACTCCCCGTTTTTTGTTTGATTTTTTTATTCCCCGATGGTGGAGTGTTTTTATTTTATTTATTTTTTATTCATTTATTTTTTTTGTTGTTGAAAAAAATGCAAAAATCGCAGCCGCGGTTCGCAGACCGAAAATTGCCGAAAAATTGCGGCCGCGACAAACACAGATGCTAAGTAATCTATGTTTTATGACTGAAGTATGTCTACAACGTGCTTAAAGGAAATTGTGTTAACTTTCTATGACTCTTGAAGAAATAAATTAAAAAACTTTGAGAGACCTGCTGCACATTTTTGTATCTCATGTTACACAGGCACAGTTGTCTCTTAAATGCTCTCAAAGTTGCATTCAACTCAGATCCTTTTGGTTTAGTTTACGGAAGGCACTTTCTTCAAACTTTATAGCAACCCCCCAAAAAAAACCAACAAAAAGTATAACGTGAGTCGGGGCAGGATCTAGATTCATGGCACAGGGTATTTTAGATAATTATAATAATGTGACGGTACTATCTCTCTTTGATTTCAGTTACTTCCATGACAGAGATTTTCGAGCTGGCAGCAATCTCATGACAGAACTGGAGCGTGTTCTGGAAGGATCATGGCTTTCCATCATGGTCCTCACACCTGGCTTCATAGAAGATTGCCTTCCAAGGTATCTCCATATGTCTGTGTTTCAAGAACTGATGGCTGCACCGAATCTCAGGGAGCACTTGATTGTCGTGGCTTTAGGTGTCTCTCATGATGTAGTCCTGTCCCTTCTCCCCTCCTGTAGCTGTGTCTACCTGCAGGATGATTGGAGGCAGGATACGAACAGCTGGAGGGAAATTGAGACATTTGTTGGGCAGAGTTTATCCCCTTCTGTGCTGAAACTAGGTATGTTGGTGCTCTACTACTTTCCCCTTTTAACCTGTCAATCTCTCAAAGTAGACTTGACACCTTTCTTTCCAATGACTCAGCCCTGTCATGTTTCTAGTTTTTCTCCTGTAGGATTATTGCTCACTTGCTGTTAAACTCTTGTTTTGTGTATCTGCTTTTAAAGTTTTTTCAAGGTACTTTATATCATTTTGAGCTGATATGAATCATTTTGCAGTTACCCAAACAAACATTACTGTTGCATCAACATGCATTGAAATATCCTACTGTTTTAAGAGGGATGAACAAGAAATACTACCGTTAGATAGTGGGAAGAAAGAAGGGCAGGTTATGTCAGAGAAAACTCAAAATGAATAAAAGAGGGAAAACTGAATACATCAAGAATCAAGATAATGAATTTGGTAGATCATGTTGGGTACTTGAGGAAAAGAAGGTATTGAATGAAGATTGGGGAGAAGATGCACGTTTTTGGTAGCTTTTTTATTATTAGGCATCTAACAAAATGCCTTTTTGTTCAAATATTTGTGCATGAATTCTCTGTGTTTCACTCTAGTTTATTGTGACTTTGAATCAAAAGTCTGAGATATTTCTTTAGGCAATTTGTTTACATTGAGTTTGATATTTTTCGCTTTCAGTTACTGGACACGCTGAGAGCCTGAAAAGTTGGTTGAAGTTTAATGTTGAAGTGTCAAAGAAGTTCGGTCTGATATCCAAGTTACATAAAGATAAGGAAGTTCAACTCAACTTTGATAATGGTTGTGTCTGTGGTCAATGCCCAAAAGTAAGGGAGAGAAGTCACCATGTCAGCTCTTGTATGTCAAGTTCAGAGGATGAATGGATGAATGACAAACGCAAGTGCCGTCAGTGGTCTGGTGTGCGTTATGATTGTGAGTCCTGGAATAGACTACAAGATGAATCACGGGATACACTCGGCACAAGTGATGCTGTTGATTACCTTCAAGGGCACACCAGATGTGGTCAATGTGTTCACACATTGGAAAAAGATGAGCCTGTCGAATCATCTTTTTTGTTCAAGGACAGGATTAGTAGCTACTCTCTGAGAGAATCCTCAAACTTTTCTTTTTCTTGCCAAGATGACTTTCAGGCGAAAGGTAAGCTTGAAACTTTTGTTGGGACTCAAAATGGTCACTCACAAAATAGAGTACATCATCCTTGTAGACCTGATCACAAAGAGAAGACATATAATGATTACGTTGGGATGAGAGAAGTGCTCTTGAAAGATACCCACTATGGCACACATTCTAATGACCAAGAGCTTTATTCTCACTCAATGCCCAATTCTCTTCTTCTAGGCAAGGGAAATATCAGCAATGGAGACATTAGTTCTTGGAGTCTCTTTCCATCCAACTCATTGAGACATGGTGGGGATGTTGAACCATCTAGATCTAATGAAAGACTGAAGTTGAATGATTCTTCTTCAGACCTTGAATTAAGTGGACTTTGTACTAGAGGAAAGAGACGAGCTAGTTTATCTGACACCCATTTTGGACAGACAATCCCACAGGAGCACAGTGCAAATCCTTTGAGGAAATCGAAGTACAAATCTGAGATGGCTGTGAATGGACTTGGCATTCAACAAGGTTGTAAAGCTTCTCATGTAATTGACGACTCCCAAATGGCAAACACATCGTCTGATACCCAGCTGTCTGAAACAGAAAATATCTGGCGTAAAACTGAGGAGATATTTCAATTTGCATTTGATACCCCAAAAAGAACTTTCCAAAACGTGAGGCCTGCTCATGAAAATAATGTCTCAAACTTCAATGGTAACTCAATCAATTCAAGGAATCATTACCATGAACTGATTTGTGATGTGCTGGAAAATGACCGATGTGGAGTTAAAAAGAAGTTTGCAAATTACTCAAGTTTTGAACTGTTTCGATGTAATGACAAAACAGATTGGGCTGATACTACAACCTTTGACCAAGTCAGGTACAGAGATACAGATATCATTGATGCCTGTGCGAGAACAAAAACAGCTGAGACTATCAGTGACACAAGTAGTGAAGATCTCAGCGAAGTGGATGACAATATCATTGCACTGAATCTATCCAATGATATTGTGTCAGATGACTGGCTTTCCATTCCTCTGTCCTCAAATTTCTTGTGTACTGAATATGAGAATATGTCATCAGATTCTGTAAATGGATACAGTTTGAAGGCAGAGCGGCAGACTTTTTACGATGAAGAACATGATTATGTTGATCGAACAGCAACAGCTTTACGTATTGCAAATCAAAGTCCTAGTGGAGGTTGGCAGATAAGATCAAAGTTTGAAAACATGACTGGCACAGTTGATAGAACTCGTGTCTCTGAAGCTTCAGAGACCGGTGACTGGCAATTAGATGAATCATCAGAAGTCATGCGTTCTATTCAAAGTTACTTTCGAAAAAGGGATTCAGTTTGCAACAATGTTTTTGTAGAAAATAATAATGACATGATGCAGGGTGACTCCAGTAAGGAACCTTTGGAAGCAAATTTGAACATTGTCACTGAATACATTGCCTCTGAAATACTTGAGGATATGAGCAAAAGAAGTAGTCATGCAGTTGAAGAAAGTATTGAGAAAAGACAAACAGGGGAGGTAGGGCATGTTTCTTCCAAAGCTGAACAGACTGAAGGAAAATTGGATAAAGTCCCTTCGCAAAGTGCCACTACTTTTGTAGATGGGGGAAAGGACGATGTGGATATGAATTACTCACAGTTTGTGAGCAATGTCATAACTGAGGAGATTGGCTCTTCAAATTTAGTAGCTCAGGTACTCTCACAAGACATTGTTTCAACTGTTGAGCCTGAGGTCAGTAGGACTAATACTGATCAGATGGAGGAGATAAGTTCCCAGAATTCTAAGTTGGGACTGCCCACTCAAGCAACTACAGTCAAGCCAGATGCATGCAGTGAAGTAGAAACTCAAACAGACATGGAGAAGCTTGTGAAAAGTACTGAAAAAGATTTATCTGTGAAAGAGAAGATCAGAAATAATCAAGACACTGGCAAAAAAGCCCAAGTTGATTTCTCTGTTAAAACTACTCACTCAACGTTTGTTATAGCTGTAAACAGTTCAAATGAGTCTCAAGAAGAACAAGCAGATGAGCTTTCTGAAGTTCTAAATATTCCCCAGTCCCATGATGCATCTTTTCCCAGTCCTAGAAGTCTCAGAGAAGGAGACAGTGGTTACTATGGAGACAGCCTGATGGCTTCCAACCACTCTGCTGAGCTACGCAGCTACACAAATAACCTTGTCGCTCTAAATATTGCTCGCTCTCTTCAAGTTGAGGAGAGAGAGGTATGTCCTTGTGTTGAGCTTGAAAGGGAAACTGGGTTTGTGGAGGAAAGGCATGAAACACCAAAGGAAAATTTAGAAGCTAGTCAGTCTGAATCACAGGATTTGCTGCCAACCAAGTTAAACCTCAAGACAGAGAAAAAAGATGTTTCTAAAAAGAATCGAACAGTAGAGGAGAAAGTTCAGGGTGAGGATATAAATATTGTAGCTTTCACTTTAAGTGAAATGATGTTACCAGACCTGGACAATGTGCAAGATACTAATAATGGAAACAATGAGGCAAGAGAATATGATGAGCATAAAAATGTAGAAATTGAGAATAATAGTGGTTCACAAGAACTTCAAGGAAATGTCTATCAACTAGATTCTGTTGATTCATCAACTGATCCTATCTGCAGTCAGGAGAAAACCAGTATTCAGAAAGAAGATGGAAATGCAATGTGTCAAAACATTGATGACAGCCAAAATAAGGAGATCGATGGAATCAATGGAGAAGACATATCCACTGGGGATGAAAATGCCATGCATTATATTGAAATCATACAGACTTGTGACTCTGACAGGGAAGACCAAATAAAAGTTAGGTTATTAGATTATGACAACATCATAGATTCGAAAGTGGATTGTTCTCAAAATTTAGTGGCCCAGAACATTGCTCTAGAACTGTGGAATGAAGATTCATATTCTGAAGATAATGCAACAGAAACATGCTCGCCAACTCTTGTCGGTGTAGAAGAAAAGACTGTGACTTTTAACACAATCAGTGGAGAAATACAAATTGTTGAGGGTGAAAAGGTCGAGACAGGATGTGAAGGAGATTGTTTTGGCGATCTTCCATCAGCAGAACAGATCCTTGAAGGGGATTCTGAAACTAGACATCAGGACAGTGTTGAGAATAGAGCAGTGGGGAGCAACATTGATGTTCAGGTTTCCTGCCAAAGTCCTGTGTCTGGTGATCTAGGATTAAATGTTGACATGACAGCAGCTGGTCAAAGCCAAGATCTGACAATTTCTTCTATAAGTTCTAGTGACATGAAAGCTGAGCAGGAGGGAAGCAATACTGTAAACTTGAGATTTCTTCCAGATACAGTACAAGCGTCAGCTGAAAGTTTCAATATTGTGAGTGTTAGAAGAGCAAGTAGTGAAGAAAATTCACAGAGAGTTACAGAAACAGTTGTCCCTACTGGTAGTCATGAGATTGTTGAGAGAGGGGTTGAAAGGGACACAGTCAGTGAGAAAGAGCAAATACCGGAAGATTTTGAATCAAGTTTCACTGATAAAAGTCAAAAAGATTTAGATAATCTACTTCGTCAGGCTGGATCAATGGAGGGCACGCATACTGTTTCTGAGTCCTCATTTCACAATGCACCATATAGCAGCAGCATGGACATTTACCCTTTCAGCAGTGGAAGTGTAGCTGCTGAGACCATTTCGACCGTATCAACATCTTTTGCCTTCATGACAACTTCCACATCAACAACCACCATAATGTCGACGGTAACTACCTCAGCAATTGTTACCCAGGAAGCCAATACAACAGATTCTGGACATGTTATAATCCCAGGAGGTAGAGTTACAGGGTTTGGTTTGAGGGAAGATGAAGCAGGCTCTGGCAAGATGGAGACAGAAACGACTTTTGTTCAAGTTGTGAGAGAGGATGTCAAGCTGGACTCAGAAAGAAGCTCTGTGTCTGTCACCAAATCAGGAGGCAGAGTCACAGGGATTGGTTTGGGGGAAGAAGAAGGAAGCATTGGTAAGATGGAGACAGAAACGGCTTCTGCTCAAATTGTGAGAGACGATGTCAAGCTGGACTCAGAAAGCAGCTCTGTGTCTGTCACCAAATCAGAAGAATCACCAACCGCTGAAAGCACTGAGTTTTTTACCTGGACGTATGACTCCACTATTGGGCAGATGTCTGTAGCTAGTGTATCATCACCACCCACAACAACTACAGTCCCAACTACCACAACATCCACATCAACAACGACAACAACTACGGTGACGACAACTGTTGCATCCAGTCAGTTCACTACTGCAGAGGTTCAGGCGTCTGGCACAGACACCAGGAGTTCTGTTGGTATGTGAGCTTGGCTTCTTCTTAAGTATTTCTCTACCTCC
>NW_004797441.1:251218-259969 GCF_000002075.1 Aplysia californica
AACAAAAAAACCTAAACATTACCCCCAACGATTAGAAAAACAACAACGTATAAGTAACCACCAATGGGTCCTGTTAAATTACTTACATTACGTGTTGTCTTAGTCTTCTAATCGTTCTCTTCCTATTTTCTTTAGTCTCTGGCTAAAATGATGTAGTTAATTTGCACTCAAAGAGAACTTATTTTATTCATTTCCAGTTTGCTTGCGTATTTCCCCCAAACAAGTAAATAGCTTATTGAGTTAGAAACTTTAAAAAAAATAAAAACAATAATAATAATTTTTAACACAAAGGCAAAAAACTACCTATGCTGGAAAAGTCTTTGATTTGGCACAGGCCTTAAACGCTTTGGTTGTGTGCTCTTGAAGTGCTACTTCCGGCAAGGAAGGAGAGATAACAGACCTGACTCAAGGGTTCCTGCCGCGACCCAAGGGTTGTCGTGTGACTCAAAGAGTAGGGTCAGCCAGAAAATTACTGCTGATAAACTCTCTCTCTCTCTCTCTCTCTCTCTCTCTCTCTCTCTCTCTCTCTCTCTCTCTCATTCCCTCTCTCGCTCCCTCTCTCTTAAAAAAAAAAAATTAAACATTTTCTTGCTCCAAAATGCTGCTGATAATATATCCTTTCTTTTTACAAACATGATTGACAGAGGTGTCAGAGGAGTTTTGAGTGAACATTAAATGTATCATACTTAAGTACAAAGATGCAAATTTACCAACTTCCATATATGGAATGTATGTCAGTTGATTTTTAAAAAAGAATTATTTTTTTAAAAGTTTGTAAATGAGTGTATCATTTGTGTGTGCAAATGTGTTGGCAAATGTGCGTGCGTATGTGATTGTGTATGTATGTATGTGTATGTGTGTCTGTGTGTCTGCAAGAGCTTCAGTGTGTTTTAAGGTTGTACATTATGTTCACAGAATAATGGTGAAATTACTTGATATGAGATTCTATATCTCCTTTTTTTTCTTTCCAGGTGACTGGTTGCTACCAATCTATAAAGGTGTTTGCCATGTGATCTCAAAACCAGATATGCCGTACATGGGATGAAAATGAATACCCTTGTAGAGCTTGGACAAGCGTGTCTACTAAACAAGAGGTAGGGAAAGTGAAACGAAGAGTCCCAACAGCAAATTAGACGGTCTGAAGAAAAGAGTGTGACAACATGGTCAAGTGGTAAGACAGTCTACTATAACACAGACAGTTTACAAATGTGACTATATAACACGGACAGTTTACAGATATAAACATGTGTGATAGACACTAAGACCCTCATAGGAGTCTTGCGTTCATAATCTGTATTGCTCAAGCTGAACAGAAAGATAGGAACTCTTGCCTGCATGAGCCATGTTCTATCCTCATCAATAGAGGCAAGCACAGTAAAGGACTGTAACAATTATAATCTGAAAAAGGTGTGATTTATAGAATAGTGTTGATCTTTCCATTTGTGATATGTGATACTTTTTATGGAAATTTACAGCCTGTATTTAGTTTCTGGAAATCATAGTCTATATCTAGTTTGTGTAAGCTCTATTGAAGGGTCCTTTTCATTTTCAGTTGTTTTTATTTTGGGCATTGTCATAAGACACAACGATATTATTTTGTTTTCATTGATGCTCTTTGTTCAGAGAACTTGACAGTCTTATTAAATATGGTTAAGAACTGTTAAATCACATCTGTTGAAACGTTGTTGCGAACAATCTTTCATACAATGGTACAAAAACACTTTCAGACCTATATTTTATTTATCTGTTTTTTAATTAGATCTATGTCCATCTTTGCACAGATATAATTCCAAGCACATAATCTTTGCCCATGCCTTAATTGTGTGCCTTCTCAAAATTATGGAACTTGTTTTCTAATAATCTTTACCCATTCCTAGTAAGGGATAGAGGACATGTGTAGCCTATATTCTGTGTTTTGAAAATTTTGTCAGAAGTAAGACACACAATGCATATTTATGTTTTTAATTAACATATGTAACAGAACTAATCTTTATTTGTGCCATTAAAACTTACAGACTGCTGATTCTCGTAATTTTTATACTTGCTGAATTTTTTGCCTAATTTTACAAAAGTTTATATAATAGCAAAAGTTGTAATGACCACTTCTACTTACATGTGGCTGATCTGTGCGTCTGCTTACTAGAGTCTCATGTAGCCCCTGTAAGTTGTTTCAAAGGAATAGTCTTGATGTATTATCAGCTGTGTAAATAATGTACCTTGAGAAAGAAAAAGTGTGCTATTTTTGAGGATTTTAATGTCAGTGATTTTTATGATGCACAATTTGATTTTTTTATTTCAAAATCTGACGTGTAAAGTGGAAATTGTCATATCTTCAATAATTATTTCACAAACTTACTGTTGTTTGCTTTGCCATTATAAAACTTTTACATGTACTTTTTCGCTTCTAAACATGTGACTGTGATAACATGGGCAATTTGGCCTGCCATGGATAGTGAGAGAGGAGGGAAACTATGTACACGGGTTTTGTTTGTATTTGTTGTTTTTTGAGTACACCCCTCTATTGGCAAGGAGGTGTTCTTTTTCAAGTCAGACCACACAGTCTGCCATCCATGACGTGGAGCTGAGAGGAAATTTTCTTGGAAGGACAAGGAAAAATCTGGCTTCAGTTCATATTTTTATTCCTTGCAGTTTAGCCTGTCAATCAATATGATATCTAACAGATAAAAGGGTAAACATTTTTTCATGTATGCCAAGGAACGAAGTGCCATCAAAAATCAAATCTCAGTGCAGGACTTCCTGCTTTGCTCAGAGCACGATCAAATATATAGGGTCTTATTGCCTGCACAGGAGGTTTAGCTTGTTATCTTTTATGCGGCTACTTCTGATCATATCTGTACTATGTATGACTTGTTGCATTTCTTTATCAGGTTTTGTTGGTTTTTTCTTGAGAATTTTATATGTTATAATGAAGTCTTTATAGTTGTACAGTATGGCATGGGCCTTGGTATTCAGCCCTCAGTTATCTTATGTGGTCTTGACATTGTCATAGAATGTAGACTTCAACTTAATGTCTCAACCTTACTTTTTGTAACTTGGTTAATGATTGTTTATTTTCCATTTATCGAAGCCTATTATTGTTATTATCAAAGCGTCATTGTTACCAGTTTACTATAGAAGTAAAAGAAGCTTTGATCTGTCGTATCAAATATACAGATATACCCTGTCAGTTTATAATATAAAGTTATGGGTTTTTTGTGTCATGACACAGACACTTCTACGTTTTTAATGGCAGGTTAGCTTGCATACTTGTATAAGTACATTCCTACCTTTTTACACTGCCAGCTTTGGTATCCTATCATAATTCGTTCGATAGCAAGACTATCTTATCAGACTCTTATTTCGAATAGCTTCTTGTTTTTCTCTTTTCTGTTTTTAGAGTCTACGTCCTGATAGATGATTTTGCTTTGTCTATTCCAATTTTTAAGTTATGTAATTAATGCGTTATTTTGACACTTTTTGGTGATTCTCTGATTGATCAGAAGTGAAACCAGTCTTTTCATTCAATGTGGCTTTGGTAAAGATTACACACTCAAAGAAAGTGGGGATCACAAACAAAAAATCATAAGACATATCTTTTACCCTCGGGAGCGTTTGTCAAACTTTTGAAGTATTTTTCTCAGTGGAATTTAATTACAGAGGAGTCCGCTTAAACTGAAATCTGTGGGACCGACAGATTTGCTTCAGTTTAGTCAGATTTCTAGTGTTGAGAGGGTTGCTCAAATAGAGGTGATTGTCAACGGCATATAGTTGGCAATGCCATGCTTACAGTTTTGAAAGTTTTTTTCTAGTCTAACTACTTCAGTAACTGCAATTTGTGCTGCAGGGAGCGCTTTCTCTGTGATATTGTCAGCTTGCTTAAACTTAAATCTGCTGAACAGGCACACAGAAAAGATGAAAGAGAAGATAGAATAAAAGTGAAAAAGAAAGCCGAATGCCAGTGATGTCACGAGACACACCATGTGCCATGTTGCTATCCTTGCGTCACTAGGCCTGTACACGGTGTGTAGCCCTATAGATGTGTGTGTGATAAACGTATGCAAACAGTAACTTACGATGCCTCTCACTGGCCCAAGTTTCTGTGTCTCTTTTTTTTGTTTCTCTGTCTTAAAGTGGGTGAGACTTTATAATCTGCAATAGGCTACTTGTGGGTTGCTAGTGAAGATTTAGACAAATTAACGTGGAAATTCTTTTCAGTTCAGAAATAATAATAATAACGAATGACATTTATATATCGCTCAACCCCAATTAAAACACTCAGGCTCTGAGCGCTTTACAATACAATACAATGTACCACAGTAACATAAAACTTTGTGTTCTAAAAGCAAATCTCTCCAAATATTCATCTTATTAATTTAAGAACAGAAATTACTTCAGCTGACATTTGGATGAATCAAAAGATTTGATCTCCCTTAAAGTATTTGGCAAAGCATTCCAGATCTTGGGGCCTTGATATTCAAATGCCCTTTCACCCATTGTTTTAAGTTTGTGGTAAAAGAAATTTCTTTTTGTCTGCTGATGACCTTAAACGGCGAGTTGGTATGTACAATCTCAACAGATTTGATAAATATGATGGCGCTTTATCATTGAAGCATTTTGTGACGTATGGTGGCCAATTTGTACACAGTTCTTTTCTCAACAGGAAGCCAATGCAATGTCCGTGGCGGTAAAAGAGCTTTAACATTTCAGTTAAGTGATGGTTTTCTTGCATAGACAAAGAAGAAAAATTAAGGGGGGGGGGGGGGGGGGGTTGAGGTATTTTGTTTTGGTGTACTGTTGTTGTTTGTTTTAGATTAATCATGTTTGGTTTAAGTAGACTCCACTGTATGTCCATGGACATTTTAGTTTTTGATGCACTGAACCTGCATAAGCTGTGATATTGTCATTATTTAATCCGATGTTTAAAAGCTTTTCTATGTATTTAGATTTAAGGGAAGCATGGATGAGTGTAACAGAATATTTACATGTATGTCTTTTGCTATTAATTCCAAAAACTTTTCGTTTATGTTTTTTACCCAGACACTCTTGTTATTGTTTACTGGAAACAATGTGTACGGTGGCATTGTTTAGTTCTTGTTGATTATAGGATGATTTGTATTTCTTTGTTACTGAAAATTTATGTTGTAATTGATCACAATACACAATGCTAATAGTAGTAATAGTATCAATTTCTCTTACAAAATATTATGTCCCTTTGATTTATTTATGAGCATTCCTCTGAAAACAATGCCTACTTTGAAATGTATGAGACCCGCTACTTGCATAGCATGGAAAAGAACAAATTTTTCTATTCTCCCTCTGTTCTAATAAAAGTGACTCCATTCTTGAGCTTATCCCGTTATGATTTTAAGAACCCCTAATGCTGAAGCAAATCCCACTATATTCATTATAACATACTTATTGTTTTACATTGTAATTTATCCTGAGTATATTCTTGGAATACATCCAATGGTCAAGCTATTACAACTATTTTATTTGTAGAAGGCTCGTTTTGCTTAAAATAACCAAGGTCTCTGAATGTATTCTGTTTAGTTTGTATGTTAATTATGATTGCGTTAATCGGATATTGTGCAAGATATGCTTATATAATCTAAAATGTACTTAAGATCTTGCCATGGAAAAATGTGTAAACTTATAAGCTGTCATGATGATGAGATGATCTCATGGGTGTTACTCCTAACTAGTTATTTAGTTGCCATGTTATTAAGAGTAAACTTATATTCAATATTTATCCTAAATTAAGTGTTTACTGATACAGTAATTTTTAAAAACAATTGAAAACTCCAGAGGAACAGCTAGTACACTTACATTTACAACATCTTGTCTGGGTCAAAGTTGTCACTTTAAGATTGATTAAAATTGATATTTTTACAGCAGACTATGAATGGCATTTGTAGTGGAGCAGTTAGGCACTGCGTGTCACATGCCGGAGACCCAAGTTAGATTCCTGAATGGGGAGAAAATTTTTATCAAGTATCTTGGTCTTTCTGCTGGGATGTATCCCTCTCAGCCCAGATTTGCCGTGACAGGCCCCTTTTCCAAAAGGATCTAAATTTCATTGATGATGGGGGGGGGGGACAAAATATAATTCCTGTAAAGGAACTGCCAAAAAGGTCATACAAGTGGAGATATTCTGAAAGGTCAAAGCCTGTCTTGAAATAGATTAATGTTTTATTTGCTTTAACCGCTTGTTCTTCCAATGGATTCTTTAAGCCTTCTCTGCTTTGTTTGTGGATGATTTGCAGCTGCTCTGGTGTGGTCTGTTCTTACTACCTCTTTTAAGTGTGACAGGAAATTTATTGTCCTGATCTGTTTTAGTTTATGTCAAAATATACCCTGTTTAGTTTTTAGTTTTTGTAAGGTTTTACAGCGTTCGCAAATGCATTAGGTCATATGAGCGCCAAGGGAAGGATGTCAACAGAGAAGTCCAAAGGGGAATCAGGCTTACTCTGCTCACCTCTCTAACTTCAACAGCACAAAGTCTGCTTCGACTATCAAGGTAGGCCTACCCCGGAAATAGCAGTTCACAAGAGAGTGACAAACATATAGAAGAAGTAGAGGGAAAAATGACGATAGTAAGGATGAGGAAAGGAAAAGCAGCCTTTCCCCCTATGTTGTTCCGGCACAGTATGAGCTTGACATTGATAAATCAGCCCGTTTACAATTCTACTGTGCAAAAGAACATGTCAATATCCCCCCGTTTGGAATGGCCTAAAGACAACTTCAGTCAGTAGCACTGTCCTGGTGGGGGGGTGACCTTACGCAATTGCGAGCTCCGTAAAACACTACTAAACCTCATGGTCAGTTGTTGTTCTGTTTGTCCAAAATTGTTGCTGGTGAACATTTATGAGGATTGTTGTTTTGAGAATATATTATAATGGTTTATTGAAAGATGGTACGGCTCAGGTTCAGATAATCTGCCTTAGGCACTCCTCTTCTATAGCAAATTTGTTTTCTGATGAGACATACTGATGAGATTTTTTTATACCTAGACAGAAAAACATTGTAATTTATCCTCAGATGGCAATATGCTGTCTAGCGCACAGAAACATGCACGTAGCAAACAGATTTTCAGGTTCCAAAATACATGCACATAGCGAAATATGCACGTAGCGAACAGATTTTCAGGTTCCAACATGCACATAGCGAAGCATGCACGTAGCAAACAGATTTTCTGGTCCCAGATTTTTTTATTTTACTTAAATGCGTGTATTCTTTGTACCCGTTTAGTACTTAAAACATCATGTATAGGGAAATTCACATATAAAAGAAAAAGATTTCGTTCTCCTGTCGATTTCGTTTTGTGCATGCTAGACTATTTCTTTTTAATGCATTCTATCACACTAACCTCTGTTTTCTGTGTACAAGTGTAGTACAAGCCTTTTGTTAATGTCAACACAACCTCTTTCGTGTCATTGAAGTAAAGTTCTTGTCGTGTACTTTAACAAAAACATTTCTGAAGTGCTTTTACTGACAAGGGGTAACTTTCCATTTTGTTTGCCTGTGTTTAAATCATAATCTTTGCAATAATATTGACTGGTCTTTCATTGAAGATGTATACACATTACGATCACTTATTTAGTTAATACAGACATATTCTTTATTTTTTATGAACTGAAAATATTTTGTCTTTTGTGTTAATTTTTTACAGCTTTATTTGAGATATACATGTATTACTTTTATAATATGTATCACTATCATGCTGCTCATATAATATTCCAGTCTTTATACTATGCTTTTATCAGTAACTGTGATCTGTGCTTTGTAATAGCATAAATTTAGCTTGGGACCTTATACTTATACACACTGGTGTCTACACAATAAAGTTTGATTTTCTCGAATTTTTTTTCTTTCTTTTTCAGTTGCCTATCACTGTGTTGTCCTTATTAATTTTTAATCCTTAAAATAAGTGTAGTGAAGACTTTTCTCCTCAGCAAAAAAACCTCTTCAGATATTTCTGGGGATTATAATGGGAAGTTTCTGCTTGAGAACAGTCGCACTTTCTTTTTATTAGATGAAATACCATGTTTACGATTTGCAGTTTTCACCATTTAAAATGGTATTGTTCTGTTTTCACCAATCCATGAAAAAGTGAAACCGTGTCCAGCGGTACAGTTTTTAATTTAAATACGTCATAATTTTAGTTCTACAGCGTTTACATTTGGAAATATTCTAACCTGCGCCTGTGGTATAAGTATAAGGCTTTTTCTCGTAGAAGATGTGCCTGATTCTTCTGATACTCCTGTGGGGAGATGTTTATCAAGATTCTCCAACCGGCCATGCCATGCAGGGTGGAAGGATCCCGCCTCCAGTTTGGTCTAATTTGTGTCGATGGTGGTGTAAAATACAATCATACTGCTAATCGCCCTGGGTGCGGTTACTCTAGTAAAAATTACGACGTCCAGGAGTAGAAATGGCTACATTTTACATAACTTGTGCTCTACCGCGTCTCTGGGTCCATAATGCAATGTACCTATGTATTCACATTGTTGATTTCAGAGGAGGGGAAAGCGAAATTCAGCAAGCGTTGGTCTTACATAAAAGTCCTACTCTTGGTTTAGCCGTGTTTAAAGGATGGCCATGGAGGCCTATATAGCCTATAGTATATTGTTTGTATGCTATGCTTGTGGACAGCTACTTTGCTCCTGCAGTTAAGGCGATACCTTTTCAATACTGGAATAACACGCAACAGTTGATCATATCTACTCTTTATCTTCTCTGGGAGCCGTCTGT
>NW_004797441.1:262306-263412 GCF_000002075.1 Aplysia californica
GGGGGGGGGGTTTGATCATAGTAAATCACATGTCTTCGCATTTTTAGTCCATAAAACAAACTTGAATAAGAATGGACATTCATTAGGCTAACTACAAGCTCCTAATTTCACCGCCAGAAGAATCAAGGGCCTGGGCGCTTCTGTACATGCCTTTTTTTTATGACAGCCGCGGGTGGTTGGAGGACACCACTGAGTGGTAGGTCCTACTACATGTACGTATTTTCTTTGTGCTGTTGTTTTGTTTTGTTTTGTTTTTTGTTTTGTTTTTGGTCTCTCTGGCTCATTTCTTTCATTGCACTAAATGAAGACGATTATTATGCCTATGTACTTTGCTTTACACTTTACACAAACAAACATTTTGAAGATATCTAGTTGTAGTAGTAGTAGTAGTCCCATTTCTTACCCTACTTCACCCTTACAAAGATCTTACTGTCAGTTCGGAGACAAAGAACAGCTACTAATCAATCCTCATTGTTCATCTTCAGTCAGTTTTATTCAGAGCATTGCTCAGTTTAGGTGCAACGATAGCTCACTTGGAACAATACTGGAATGCAGCACGGATAGCCCACGTTTACCCCCCCCCCTCCCCACCCCACAAAGGAGTTCTTGAATAGCTGTTTGGGGAGTCCAAATCAAGGCTCTCCATCAACTTCAGCTGGTCATATCGGAAATGGACGATATACTCGATGGCGGGGTCGGGGGAGTCAGAGCAGGTGGCTCTAAAATGATGCTACATCGTTTATAAGAACATAAAACACAATATTTTGTGAACACTTGTCTACATTGCCCTGACAACGTGCAATGTCCACTTTTATGCACAGAACCCCAGATTACTTTCACCTTGGTGCGGAACGAAGGCACGTTTCTCTCAGTGCTCGGTGTCATTAATTGAGTGTCATTTGAAATACCATAAACCCCTAACAGTGTCTATAGCATAGTATGCACTTGAAAAGCAAATTTTATTAATGTGGTCTGTCATTTTATACAGAGCGCACATTTATTTGTTTGTCATGAATATACATGTATTATGCGTATTGATATTTTATAATTAGAATCTACAGCATCTCTATATCCAAAGCTAAGCGCTTCCCCTTCATCTACCCCCC
>NW_004797441.1:263782-266855 GCF_000002075.1 Aplysia californica
AACCTCTGTGTGTGTATTTGTTTGTTTGTTTGTGTTTGTGTGTGTGTGTGTGTGCGTGTGTGTGTGCATGTATGTATGTGTGTATACACACATGCATACACATATACGCACTTTTATACACGCATGAGCGAAACGTATTAAAGTTTCTCTCTCTCTCTCTCTCTCTCTCTCTCTCTCTCTCTCTCTCTCTCTCTCACATACACACACACACACACACACATGCACACACACACACACACACACACACACACACACACACACACACACAAATACACATACATAAACATACACATAAACAGACACATGATACACATACTTTTTTCCTTCAAGCAAATTCGATCCGAACTTAAGCTTGACAGACAAAAAAAACGTGCTAAAAATTAGCATACATTGCAAAACATCATTATTAAGAGTGCAATAGCGTGTTCCCCTTCCACTTCTATTCATATTCATAGCTAAGAAAAAATTTTAAAACCCCAAAAATCTTTGCTTGTCTAAAGTAAAAGCTTCTAACGGCACAATGCAAATTCACGGCGTGGCGAATAATATTTCACTTTCCGTCAGAATCCCATGCTCAAGCAAACTGCAAATGTGCGTGATGAATTCGTCAACGAATATAATATAATGCAAGTATGTAAATAACGTTTCTGCAAATGGGCCACATCATGACTGTGTGGTCGGTTGCCTTTTCTGAGCTTTTCTTTTCAAACCTGCCAATGATTTTGTGTCTAACTGAGTAACTTCCGGTGGTATGGAGCGCGCAGGGGCTATTTTGTTATCATGCGGTGGCAAATCAGGAGGTGGCTTTTTCTTTACATTTGCCACCCCAGGAGCTTTACGCAGAGCGTTGTCATCTGGGCGCACAGCGTCTTCAGTTTTACGCGCTGTCTTATCCACTTTAGGCAAAGTGTCTTCAGTTTTACGCGCTGTCTTATCCACTTTTGGCAAAGTGTCGTCAGTTTTACGAGTCGCCTTGTCACCTTTACGCAAAGCATTGCTGTCCTTACGCACTGCCTTGTCATCTGTGCGCAATGCGTTGTCGTCCTTTCGAAAAGTGTCATCAGTTTTAGTTTTACGCGTTGCCTTGTCATCTTTTCGCAAAGCATTGCTGTCTTTACGGACTGCCTTGTCATCTTTACTAAGTAAGGCATCTTCACTTTTACGTGTTGCAGTGTCATTCTTCCGTGCAGAGCTGTCTGCATTCTGCAACGGCACTGAATTCCTTCTCGTTTTTGGGAGAAGTGCTTTGTTGGATGTAGAAACAGATGAGTCTGGAGGACCAGTACGAGTCTTTGTGTTGTTGTTGGCACTGTTGTCTGCTACTGTTTTGTGAACGGAAGGCTCCGTTGCTCTTCTGTGATTTGTGTTTAGTTTTGGAGGAACAGCCCGAGGTTTTATCCCTACTGCTTCTTTTGGCTGTTTTGCCTGCTCAGCTGACGATCTGTTCTTATCCGATTCTGGTGACGTAACTTTCTTGTCTTCGTTCTTTCTATTGTTCCTTGCAACATCATTGCTAACATGTTTTCGACTGACGACCACATTATTTTTGTCACTGACGCTTTTCCCAGCCAATTGTGGCTTTAAAGCAACATTTTGTCGCTTAGTGTTAGCAATTTCTGACACAATGTCGGTTGCAGGAGGAGACGCCCTGGTTGGTTTCTTTGTTTCATTTCTCATTATGCCTTTCAAAGTTTTCTTGTTACTGTCACTGGTTTTACTCACGATGTTACCCTTGTCAGATTCATTATCCGTTACGTCGTAATCTGAAAGCTGGGACGGAAGAGATGCACTCCGACCTCTGTTCACTTTACCCTCAATAGTAGTACTGGCCGTTACCACAGACTCAGACCGTCGGACGTCATCGTGTTGACCTCTTTTACTCTCCGACATGAGGTTCTGAAGGTTTTCCAACTGCTGATCCATGACTGTCCTGGCTTCGTGCACGCGGGATGTGATATCTCCGTGAAAACGTATTATCGAGGGCCGTATCTCCATGTGGATGATGTAGTCTTGCCAAAGCAGCGCATGTTGAAACTCTAGAAGTCTGAGGGCGTTGTCTTGGCGTCTGATTTTCTCCTCCACTTCATCCAACTCGTCACTCTCTCCTTTCTTACTCAGCTTGTCCCGAAAACTCCACAATTCCTGCCTTTCCTTGGTCTGTATTTCAATATCTTCCCCAACTTTCTCGTAAGTCTCTTTCAGAATTTCGAACTTCTCTTCGCGCTTCTCTAGGGCTTCTAGCTCCTCCTCCAAACCTTTCAATACGCCTGTACTCTCCCTCACTGCCTTCCGCATCTCCACAATCTCTTTACTCAGCGCATCCTCGTCGTACAAGGACTTCTCATCAGCGCTGTCTTGCGGACTGGCACTTAGACTCTCCACCCTTTTGTCTTCGTCCGCGCTTTCGTCTGATTCCGGAGGTCGTCGCTGGAACGGCAGCTCCGGGTATATCTCGTGAGCCAGGACCCACCACTGTTTGGTGAGCTCCAAGCACTTGAAGAACTTGGCAAAGATGTCCGGGAGAAGCCTGACGACGGGCTCCACGCGTGACGAGCCCCGGATGAGCAGAAGGTCTTGCTCGCTCTCGTGGTCAAAGTCCTCTGGTTGCGGCTCATCGTCGGTCAGAAGGCTTGCCCAGCGAGACAACACCTCGTTCATGTCGTTAACCTGAAAGGGACGTAAAATATGATTTTTTTTACTACACTCTTTAAAAAAAATTAAACTACCTAATGTTGTCAGTAGTTCGCGTCACATCGTCAAAGCAAGATGATATTATATTTTCAACGCTCGTGGCCATTCTGCATTTCACTTGTCGCACCCCCCCACCCCCCCCACCCTTTCCATCACGTCCTCTTTCTTTGTGATAAAAAATTGGGCGTAAGTATACCAGAGCGGTGTTTTGGGTGCATCGAGAACTAGAAGCCCCAGGAGCAATTTTTGAAACGTTGCATTGTCATTGTGATTTAATAACGTACTGAAACTATGAACCACAGTGGCGCAATGCTGCGCACGCGAAGGGGCGATATAGACAATGAACGGGTCAGAGAGAGAGAGAGAGAGAGAGAGAGGGGGG
>NW_004797441.1:268442-270635 GCF_000002075.1 Aplysia californica
AATAATAATAACAACAGTGATAATAAAAATAATAACAACAACAACAACAACAACAACAACAACGATAATTATAACAATAGTAACAACTGTAATAATAACATTAATTATAATAATGATGATAATAATTAAAAGACGAAAAAGAAGTAGAAGAAGAAGAAGAATAAGAAGAAGAAGAAGAAGAAGAAAAAAGAATAATAATGAGAATAATAAAACAAACCACTTGCCTGGAGACATTATCTGGGTTGTAGTAGGAGTAGAACAAGTCTGCGTACATTTCGTCAAAGACTTTCTTCACCTCTGTCAAGCAGTAGATGGAGAAGAAAAAATGTTCCAAGTAGATAAGGCCTGTGGCGTCCGTTGACTTCAGACTTCCACTTTCTCGTTTGGTCATTGTGGCCTTCACGAGTTCACGAAGGTCTCTCACCGATCTAGGGAAAATGTGTACAATACTGCTGTTTGAGTTTATTTGTTTGTGTAAAGAGAAGCACATCGTTACAATAAAAGTCATTTGGTGCTGGGAAGATGTCACACAGAAACAACAGAAGGGAAGTAAAGACGTAGGACCTACCAGTGGCACCCTCCAACCATCCATTACTGTACTATGAAAAAAGTTGATTTGCGATTTACAGCTACACAGCTCGTGAACACAAACACTTCGTTGGAAAGAGATTCGGATGATAGAAACACTGACAGGAAGTAAATAGAGCAGACCATAATAAGCGTTTCTGTGGGTTGGACGTTTAGCCTGCAGGCGGTTGGGCGTTTTGTCGTCGCATGCAGAAGATCCGATTTGGATTCCAGCGTGGGAAGAGTTTTAAGGGGTATCTCGGTCTTTCTGCTGGGATGTTGTTTTCCTCTCATCCCAGGATGGTTGTCGCAGGCAGAGTCGAAGCCCGTCTCTTAAATGATCTAGATTGTGTCAATGGGGGCGTAAAATACCTATAATTTAAAATAGTAGACAGCCCCCGGGATAGCTGTTGGGTTTTGGGGGAAGGGGGTGCATGCCTTTTTTTTTGGTATAAGGTCATATGAGCGCGCAAGACACATTAAACATTTTTCAGTTCGTAGGAAATTTCGAATTTTGCCCGGGTGGCGGGCGAAGCCTACTCTTATCGATTTTAGACCACCAAAGGATCTTTAACGTGCGCGACTTGCACCTGGGACCTCCGGGATTTTTTCCCCTTGTCCAAGAAGACTAGGTGTAGATCTTTCCTACCAAAAGATCAGGAGTGTGGCTGAAAGAAGGGTCCAAGGAGTAGCAGTAGAAAGGCTGCAGATAGAGACAGGAACCCACGGATGGGGGGAAAGGAGGTGAGGGTGTGACGACAGAAAGTGGCAACGAAAGCAGACTACAGGACATTGCTAGAGAGCAGGACAGGAGGTGAAAGGAAACAATTTTAGAGAGAAAAAAATTTTCGGTTGCTCCCCAGATTCGAACCCGGGACCTTTGAATGAGAGGCGAACACCTTAACCTCTAGGCCACGAGAACCCCCATACATTATTCAAATACTAAAATCAAGTAGAAGCATTAGGACGTCAGCGAAAATCCCGAGGTACTGTACACATAGTTTATATCAACAGTAGTATTTGAGAGCCTAACAACCTATCACTATCACACATTATATTCTATCCCCTCTTTTGCGCTTTAACCACGACAGACAATGACAGCAAGACGGAACATACGCGCAACACAACATAATTAGTACGTGTGAGGTCGTGATAACCTTCTGTAATAGTGGGCACATGACAACAGAGTAATGTATTAGGCCTTACGTTCATCTTACCTGATAGAAAAGTTCACATCACTAACGTCTTCGTTCGAGCTAACGAGGTCGTCCAAGATATACTTGAGACCCTCTATGGAGAAACGAGACATCCCATGGCTCAGGAACTTTTGGAGCGCGTGAGTTTTTGCCTTGAACACTGCCTCGTCTTCCTCATGGTTGTTACTGGGCTGGAGAGGAAAACATAAGGGCAGAAATAAGAAAGTGGTGTAAATTACGTGATGTAGGCCTTCAAGTAGGAAGCTTTGATGCAACAAGTTTAATTATGTAAGCATTTCAGCATAAAAAGAAAGGTTTCACGCTATAAAATGTTAAGAAACAAAGAAAGACTGTTCATCTGAGGGCATAGTTGCAGTACAAGCTAGCAGACATTTATGATAAATAGGAAAAACATGACACCCCCCCCCCC
>NW_004797441.1:270736-274683 GCF_000002075.1 Aplysia californica
AGAGAGAGAGAGAGGGAGAGAGAGAGAGAGAGAATGGATTAGACTGAGCGAAAGAGAGGGAGAGGTAGACATGCAAAAAACACAAAATGAATAATATACAGGTTCTGGAATAGATCTAGATCTAGTATCTGGTTTCTAAAGTTTACTCGTAGTGATGTATGTAAATCTGAAATCGCACCACATGCAACTGATACTGAACTTAATTTTTTTTTAAAAAGCTTAGATAGAACGTGTCTCCGACCACTCCATCACTAACCTGGAGTTCTGCCACTTTCTTGAGCTGGTTAAGAACATCCTGGGTGTAAATTGGCCCAGTTCTCGGACGAGACATGATTACTGTCGTAAAATTTCGTCCAGTTCTGGGTCAATAGGTCATCCAGTAAATCTGCCCTGGTCTTCAGTTTGACGTCACTGGAGAGTTTGCTGCTTGTCCCGAGTGGTCTAGACACCGGCCTGAATTACCACGAAGCAGACGTGGTCAAAAGCTATGGAAGCCTCAGTGCAGGATTGTTCTGAATTACGACGTTCCATATCTTTAAAGTGAATTTGTAATGGTGCATTAATTCCGTTTCTTGTTTGCTGAGAGTTTTCTCACTGGTACATGACGACGCAGTTTTAAAACCTTCTCTTATATTGATTTGGAAAAAGAAGAAAAACAACCAGCGAATATTGAAGAAAACGGCGCCTTTGCTTTCGTTGATTTACATTACAACAGCACTGTGCACAAGACTATGAAAGAAGTCGGTCTTTTAAAAAATTAATTACAAACCTTAAAAATGTTGGAAAACGTATATTTATAGACTTGTCCTAGCGTGCAGATGTGAAAGCCTTTCTCTCAGTTTTGTTGTAAAAAAAGAAAGAGCCAGCCAGAGCGAAAGCTGTCCAAAATTATTCCCTTGGTGGAACAGAGCTAATCTCAGCAAAGATTTGGTATCAGCTTGCACCGCTGTATCTGTCGTTTCAAGCTCTGTTGTTGATACCGTTGATACAATGGTCGTGACCGGTCTTTATCAGAGTAAGGTCAGCCACAAGCTCCTGTCAGAAATGTAAGAAACAAAGTGTTCAAATTTTGTAGAGAATGACAGGGGTGTCGATGGGATTGGGCTAACGAACAGGCCTATGAAACATGATTAGCGCAAGTAGGTTTGAGACGCCTTCTACAACTTGAACAATCATAATAAACAGGCAGGGAAAGGCTCAAAGGAATGGCGCTGATAAAAGATATCATTTGAGAGCACTTAAAAGAGAAAGAGAAAGGAGAAACATACCTGGGTATGGAATTATTTTTGTTTATAGACATGTTCGCTTATTAACGTTGCGTTTTATTAAAAAGAAGAAAAAGATAAAAGAAAAAGGAAAAAGAATAGCAAGGAGAGAGAGAGAGAGAGAGAGAGAGAGAGAGAGAGAGAGAGACTCTAAAGAAACACACATAATTGTATTTCCTCATCGTCTTCTGGAGTTCAATATTGTCCTACCAATAGAGGGCACAGAACCGTAGCTAGTATGGTGCCTCTCTTACGTTTCGCTGTACTGATGACAGCTAATTTTCTTTGAACCCGCAAAGTCCTCTGTCCACCTTTATTTCGTGACATTTTGTCAACCAAGAGTTTTGGAATCTTCGCAGTGTTGAAGCTCTTAGTAAATAATCATATAAAAAAATACTGAATGAATCCAAAAGAGAATAATAAGTAAAACAACTGCTCGACAGCAGCAAAAAATGTCAGCCCTTCTCGCTCGTGTTTTTATTCCACTGTCTTCTTTCTAACAGACTTGTTGACTCTGTACATTCCAACTTGCAGTTTAAGGTCATCAGCAGTCAAAAAGGATTTAATTTTACCATCTAAGAAACTTAAAACCATGGTTGAAAAGGCATTATTATAATGGCCCCAAAGTCTGGCCTTTTTTGCCAAGAAGTTTAAGAGAGATCAATTCGTTTCATTCATTCCAATGTCCATATTTAGACTAATGCGATTCACGTGTATATAATAATAACATTTATTCAGAACACAATGTACTGTTTTTATGCGAAAATTGTATTTGCGGTACACACAGAGCCTGCATTTAAGCAGGGTTGAGCGCAATATATATGTCATATATTATCAAAGATTCTTCCCTTTTATCTCTTTCGTTGATCACTATTCACAATAGCCTTTAGCTTCATTCCTGCAGGAGCAAATTTACCTTTTTTCTTTCTAGAAGTCGGTATCTCAGTAGTTCTGATGGGATATGTATCCCAACAAATATAACATGTCCCTGGGATTCACTCCTCCCCCAAATGATCTACAGTGAGTTGAAAGGGGTGTAACACTTCTCCGACAAACCTCAATCAATCACTTTGTTTTAACAATCATCTTATCATTGCAAGGCCTCGCTTTCTATGTATTGTCCCCCTCCTGGCTCCAGACACGAAATACGAGAAATTCTTGAATTTCCCCGGATAGTATCGGGGCAATGGTATTAAGTCCACTTCGAATACTGAGCTTCAGGCTTAATGAGACAAATACCAGGGATTATAGGCTTTGACCCTAGCGCACAGATATCATTGTATTTGTGCAATGACCTTTCGCGAAACAAAATGAAATAAAATGGAACTTTCATTTTCCTGCTATCTCCACTTACCTTAACAGTCGTCTACTCTTTCCAGCGTTTTTCATTCACCTGTCTTTAGGTCTTACATGTCGTTTATTTTCTTTCTTTTTAAATGATAATAAATCCACACACATGAACACACAATTACACAAACAGACACACATACACACATACACAAACACGCAGACACATAAACAGACACATAGACACATGCACACACACACAAGCACTCATAATATGGGTTGTATTAAACAAAAGAATCTAACAACTGAAGAAAGAATAATAATATACATAATATAATAACGTTATGAACCCTCAACTAAGCCCTTTCGAAAAAAAAGGGGTGGGGGTGGGGGCTCATAAGAAACGGGTGGGAAGGAAGGAAGAAAAGAGGGAGCGGGGGAGCGACTGGGTTTGATTGGGTAGAAAAATATCCCCAAGCCACCTAAAACAATAATAAACACAAAAAAAGAAGAAAGAACTCACATATACACACACACACGCACGCACGCGCACACACACACACACACACACACACACACACACACACACATACACACAGACATATTTCATACAAACACGCACAAGCAAACACACACACCAGCACATAATTACGCAAACACAAAAGCACACAATCACAACCCCCCTCCCCTTTTCCCTATCACCGTTCCCAATAATAATTAATTTTACTTAATTTTGAAGTGTGCAGTCTTTGTTTTGACTTGGTTTTACTTTGAAGTCTCCTGGCACGTAATCTGACTCAATGGGCCTAAGTATTAATGACTCAAGAAACCCACTTTGGACTTCTGACAAAACGGACCGTCTTTTAATTAAATCATATCCGGCCTGGCCTGCCTAAAAGGATCCATTCCCTTTAACCACTGACTCAACCCTGTGCCAGTAGTCTCATAGCACGACTACGTGCGTCTGTCGTGTCGCTAGGTTCTCGCTCTTCGCCCGTCTTTCTCCTCGAACAATAGATCACGCCAAACCCTTAGCATTCTTTGAACTGGATCTAATCTTTCCTTTCCAAACATAAGCAATTAATAACCTCCGTGCCCAGAAACTTGAAAGGCTTTTATTGTTTGTCTTGTCAAAGTTCCAGCCTTTCACCTGGTCAAGGGCGAGCTGGGTGTTGAGAGACCTGTGACTTTGGACTTACAGATGTTTGTCCAGTCTTGCCTGACCAAACCGTAGCGATATATATAGGCTTGTATTAAAAATATCGAATGTCAACGGGTAAAACAACAACCCCAGCACCTCAAACAGAAAATCAAAGACAATCAGGTTCTTTCTGCCTTTAATTCTCTCTCTGTCTCTCTCGTTCTCGTTCTCTCTCTCTCTCTCTCTCTCTCTCT
>NW_004797441.1:274801-275998 GCF_000002075.1 Aplysia californica
GGGGGGGATAAGAAATATGGACATAAAACGGGTGCCAAACCCACTGATACTCAGACAGGAAATAAAGAAAACGAATACCAAAAGTACAAGCATACAGTCACGAAGGAAAAAGAGAGGCGATAATGGCACTAAGAACGAAAGGTAAGCTTTGTAATAATCGTTTCTGGCTGTAATGATGACGGCTTAATAAATAAACCACGAAGAAACCAGATTGAGAAACACGAAAAGGATAGAGGGAAACAAACAGACAGACAGATAAATGGATCGATAAGCTGTGAACAAATAAAAGCAAGCAAACAACAACATACAAGGCTTAAGTAGGTTTTATTTGATTGAAAAAAAAAACCCCAACTAGAAAGAGAATAAAATATGGTCACTGGGGCTGACCGAATCGATATCTATTGGGGTAGAATGTGCAAACAGATGAAACGAAAAGGGTTTAGATTTAAATAAGTTAGGTAAAAGTTCAAAGGCAGGGGAAAGCCAGAATAGATACTCAACATTAAACAACGGCTATAGACAATTTATTGATCAGCACACTGTCACAAACAAACGGTTGTTAGCGTTAGTGATTTTCACGGTCCTGAAATTGCTATGATTCGGTTGTTACGGTAACGATGGCTTTAACTACTTCAATCCCATTTTATTCAGTTATTTGTCAACAGATTCTCTTTTAATTTGGCATGTAAATATAGAAAGAGTATAGGCTGAATTAAGTGAAGATCATTTAGCTCCGATGAGAATTCCCGTTTTATTGTTCCTCATTTATTTATCGAAAAAACCCAAACTACAACCAAACAGCTATACCCTTTACGCGTTAAATGGACGCTACATTGTTGTTTCGACTTGATGTTAATAAGGGCATTCTTTTTTTTAAACTTAGAAAGCAGCTTAAAAACTTTGCATCTATGTTCAAGCCAACAGTTCCACACTAGTCACACACCCACCTATCCACACACACACACACACACACACACACACACAGACACACACACACACACACACACACACACACACACACATTCACTCAGACACAGACAGCACAAACATACACACAAATACACAAAGGGGTCCTCGTGGTCTAGAGGTACAGTGTTCACCTCTCATTCAATAGGTCCCAGGTTCGAAACAGCTGATAGCGACGGAAACTTTTCTTCTCTAAATGTTTCTCCTTTCACCTCATTTCCTGCTTTCTTA
>NW_004797441.1:276226-279038 GCF_000002075.1 Aplysia californica
ACATACATACATACATACATACATACATACATACATACATACATACATACATACACGCGCGCGCGCGTACGTATGTAGTATGCATAGCCTATGTATGTATGTATATTATACATGCAAACATACACGTTTTAAAAATATTATTTTCTTTTAATGACAATTTTACAACGTTTTTTTTAGAGGATAGGTTGTTTATTTTTAAAATATCCTTTTATTGCTAAATGTCAGATATTGATGAAAAAGACATACTTAATTGGAGAAATAGTTTTCAATCCTTTTTCACAATACGTGTAGTACATCTTTAACATCGTTGCCAACATAGCACTAGATCTAAAAGTCCGCAACGTTTTAGGTTTTAGATGACTGAACTACATGTACCGACATTTAAAGGGTCTCATTTCACTATTCTAGTCACCTTCAGTAATAGATCCGTTGCAAATGACGTCACAAAAGCCTTTTGTTTTGCTGCTTTCAGTGACGTACATGTATAAAGAATGACATAGGTGTCAATGCCATTGGGCTAACGAACAGGCCTTTGTGGCCTATACCGATTAGCACAAGGCTTGGTTTTGAGGCGCTTTCTGCAAGTTGAACAACCATAATAAGCAAATAGGGAAATGCTCAAAGAAACCTAAGAAATTGTATGTTGACTAATTTGATAGACGAACCCATATGGGTCTATGGACGAACCTGTTTAAAAATAGCCAAAAAAGGAAAGGCGATGTTGAAAGGTATCATTTGAGAGCATTTAACTGAGAAAAGGACAGGAGAAACATACATGCGAATGGAATACTTATTTTTAAAATAGATATGTAGGCTAATTTGCTTTGTATCTATTTATCCTGAGTATATGTGAGTGAGTGTGTGTGTGTGTGTGTGTGTGTGTGTGTGCGTGTTTGTGTGTGTGCGTGTGTGTGTGCAGTTTTGTGTGTGTGCGTGTGTCTGTGTGCGTATGTGTGTGCTCTCGCTGAGAATGACACACGCACGCACGCGCGCGCGCGCGCACACACACACACACACACCACAGACACTAAGAGAGAGAGAGGGGGAGAGAAAAAGAAAGAGAGATGGAGAGGAGAGAGATAGAGAAAGATGGGTGGGAGAGAGAGATAGAGAGAGATGGGTGAGAGAGAGAAAGAGAGAGAGACAGACAGACAGACAGACAGACAGACAGACAGACAGACAGACAGACAGACAGACAGACAGACAGACAGACAGACAGACACCTCAATCTTCAACGTGTCAACTGCAAAACTGTTACGATTCGTATTGGGAAATTGTTTCGAATTAGGTTTTCTCTTATAATGCATTGAAGTTACGCAAGCCCCCACTAGCCCCAAATATCGACCTAACAGCTCTCCATAATATAGGACAATGGCAAATGTATTACGCCTTGCCTTAATACGTGAGGCGGCGTGGTGGAATCAGGCTCTCGTCAAAATAATGAAAGTAAAAAAACTTGCATTTTTCCTCTGGTTTGTGAATTTTTATCAATGGTTTTATTTTTGGCTCAACACCTTTCTTGCCCTTTAAAGAACTCATTTCTTTGTGGATTTTTCTGAAAAGCGTTGTTTAAAGGCTCAAAAATGTAAATTTTCAGTTACCGCGGACTCTTAAGCTGAGGAAATAACTAATCTTTGGTCTCCATTTTCTTACTAATTTTACCTCTGAAAACAAGTGACCCCAACCTCCTTCTTTCGCAAATATCTCGACTTGTATTCAAGATAAATGCACATTTTTTCCCATCCAAATAAAGACAAGTAAATAAACTTTAAGACGATACCAATAGCTCTACATGCCCAAAAATTGACGAGAGCCTGATTCCACCACGCTGCCTCACATAATATACTGTAGCGTCAGGGGGATTCCGGAAAAGCCTGCCTCTCAGCCCTGAAGACATTACCTCATGGGAAAACTGGAGGTCTTTTGATCTCAATATTAAAGATGAATGCTCCTGTTTTACGTGCCTGCCTGCAGTCTGATTGCGTTTTAGCTGGACCTTTTCCACGAGTGGTTCTTTTTGTAGTCGTAGATCGATGAAGTCACTCCAAACCCATTTCGGTAGGCGACATTTTTGTACACATATAGTTCCCTAGTTTCTTTAGAAGCTTGAGTTACTCCGGAGGAGTCTGGAAGTGCAACGCATTAGGAGTTCTCGTTGACATTTACCTTGGCAAAGTGAATGGTCGTTTTGGGTTGTTCTGGATTTTTTAAAAAATTGTTGGCTTTTGTGGAGGAGGGGATGGGGTGGGGGTCGTTTACTTTGTAGTTTTGGTTGTTGTTATTGTTGTTGTTGTTGTTGTTGTTGTTGTTGGTGGTGGTGGTGGTGGTGGTGGTGTTGCTGATTTTATTGTTGTTGTTGCTTATCCCCTTTGGATCTTGTTATTTTCTACTAGCCTTAAGAACGTTTCGTTTTCTTCTCCTTTTTGTTTTTTGTGTTGTTATTCTGTTTTGTTTGTTTGGATTCGTTTTTGCTTTAATCTTGTTTGTTTTAATATGGTTTTGTTTAGTTCTCATTGGTTTTATCCTGATTTGTTTTTGTTTTGATTTAGAGTTGTTTTCTGCTGTTTGTTAGTGTGTTTGTTTTGTTTTTTTTCTGTTTGCTAGTTGTTGATTGTTTGTCTTTTTTAAGGAGGGGGTGGGGCAGAGGCTATTTTGGTTAGGTCAACTTAAAAACCCAATAGCAGTCTGCTACTGCTTCGTGCTTTCAGTTAGCCGGGATTCAAGAGAGGTATAATGTCTTGATGCCATGTATCATCTCAGACCCCCCCCTTTTTTTTTCCTTACCCGCCCTCCCCCTTTTCACACATACTTA
>NW_004797441.1:279235-280201 GCF_000002075.1 Aplysia californica
TGTGTGTGTGTGTGTGTGTGTGTGTGTGTGTGAAATGATTGTGTAAGATCTGTCAGTAAAAGGTGCGAAACGTTTGTTATTCATGGCCAACCGGGACTACAAGAGAGTACGAGATACCCGAATAAACTTAACCTGTTTGGGTGGTTGGCGGGTGCTCTGGTGTGGTTTGCCCCTTCTTTCCTATCAAACATCTATCGTCCTGATCTCCCCTCCTTCTTTTTTATGTTTGTTACTCTCTTGTTATACTTCTAAGCTTCGGTACTTATATGACCTTATTGTGCTGCAAGTGCCGTAAAACTCTTACCAAAGCTAAACTAAAAGTTCACCTGTTCCCCCCTCGGGAAGCGAACTAGCACCTTCCGCATGAGACGACGGAGTACCTAACCACTACACCACAGACAACGTTATTTTCTTCATGATATTGAAATTTATCCTGCTTGACATGATAATGGATGGATGGATGGATGGATGGATGGGTGCCTGGAAGGATGGATGCCTGGATGGACGGACGGATGGATGGATGAGTGGATAGATGGATGGATGGATCAGTGTCTGAAAAGACAGATACCTCGACCGGATTGATGAGGAAACAGAATGAACGGAAGGATTTACCTATCTGTGACACTCTCCAACCGCCCTCTGTTTGGGAGTTTTTAAAAATGAGATGGGGAGGGAGTGTGTGTGTGGGTGAAAGGGAAAAGGGAGAATGGGGGAAGGGGGAGGGGGGGGGGATCAGATTGATACAAAGACCCAGATACGGACAGGTTAGATTGTTAGATTTCTAGGGTAATTGTTTTATTTCATTTATTTATTTTTTATTTTTTTGGTTCCTTGTGGGATTTTTTAAAATGTATTATTTTCTTTTTAGGTCAATATGCCGATGTATGGTCTAGCTGGAACACTAACTATAGAGTCTCGAATGGAGGGAAGAAGAAGGGGCTGGGGAGGGGATTGGGAGAGCGGGGG
>NW_004797441.1:280301-281450 GCF_000002075.1 Aplysia californica
GGGGGGGGGGGGGGGGCGCCGGGGGAGAAGGAAAGAGGGATGGGGAGAGACGGAATGTTGTAGAGGAGGTTGAGAAAGTGGTGGACGTTGGAGGCAGAGTTTTTTTATTTTTTAAAAATGTTTTGAGCGTAAAAATCTCTTCAACTTTTGAGCACTGCAAAATGCTGTCCAAGAGGCCTGTTTAAAAAAATCGATAGGTTATTTTAGCTTTTGAATTAAGCGATAAACCACAGCCTCCCTGGGGTGTAAACATTAATTTATCCCCACGTCGCGAATCAATAGAGTCTCCAAATGTCTCTTTCTCACTGACTCCGCCGGAACCAGGGATGTGATTCAAGGGGAGAGCATTAGGAGAGGGAAGGGAAGATAATCTGTCAGGTCGGCGGGCGAGGGGAGATAGATTCTTCTGTTCAACCGGTCTGTTTACAGTGGTGGGGGAGGGGAGATAGATAGATAGAAGATAGATAGATAGATAGATAGATAGATAGATAGATAGATAGATAGATAGATAGATAGAGTGAGAGAGGGGAGGGAGAGAGAAAGAGAGAGAGAGAGAGGGGGGGAGTGAGAGAGAGAGAGAGAGAGAGAGAGAGAAGAGAGAGAGAGTTTGCTGAGCTTAATGAGCTTAAAAATATTTTGTGTATGAATCTATATGGGACAGGCAGGATTAAAATTGTGTCAATGGGGGCGTAAGACACAGTCCATCATATGTTTTTTTAAATTATTCAACGTTTTTTGACAGTATAATTTTGAAACTTTGGGCGACAGACGAACAAACCAATGAGACAGAAGTAAAAAAGAAAGAAAAAAACTTGCCTCCACGTGTGAAGTGGATTTTGACGCTCACAGATTTATGCGTGGGTGGTTGGCGGTGGGTGCTTTGGTGTGGTCTGCTTCTTCTTTCCTATCAAACATCTATCGTCTTTATATCTCCTCGTTCTTTTTTTATGTTTGTTACTCTCTTGTGACACCTCTAATCTTCGGCACTTGTATGACCTTATTGTGTTGCAAGTGTCGTAAAACTCTTCCTAAAACTAAAACAGATCATGCTAAACAGGAATTTCGGGTGAGTTCCCGTGCCATACGCCGGGCACCGGATGGGTGATGGGCGGTTGGCGGGTGCCAGTCTGCCATCTTATGGGGATCGGG
>NW_004797441.1:281728-284529 GCF_000002075.1 Aplysia californica
GGTCGTTTTATTTGACTATTTAAATTGGGTTTTTTATTTTTTTAGTTTTCTATTATTTTTAGGGGGGGTGAAGTTTTTTGTTTGTTTGTTGTTGTTTTTTTGTGGATGTTTTTTTCATTATAGTGATGATGATAAATGTTATCTATATCGTTTTTAACATATCATCATTATTTTTTTACCATATTTTGGTATGTAAAATAAAACTTCAGAAAACGTCATAATATTGGGATTTCCGCCTTTTAAACCCAGGAATTCCCTCATAATAATATATATTTCACACCACAATGTACTGGGAAAATGATCTCGATGGTATCGGAAACTCCATAGGAAAGTAACAAATTGAGCTCTAAATGATCTCCAAACACAAGCCAGTTGGACATTGTTGATTTACCTGAACCGTTCCTCCCCCTCGTGGGGTAACTTTACCCTGGAGAAATGGAGTTATCTCCTAGAACTGGGGGTTGATTCAGCGTGACGTCACAGCGAGTCAACCAACCGTAACTATCTGCTCTCGCTATCCTGCTTGCTCCAGCACCTCGACATTCCTCGGCTTTTGTGTTTTGTGAGTAACTTTATCTCAGCTGTCACGCTCCTCGGCTGTGTTTTCTTCTGTTTTTCCACGCACGTGATCTATCTGCTCGGTTAGGCACGTGCGGTGTTGGGTGAGCGGAAGGCGAGATAACGCTCACTCGTGAAACTTTAAAACAGAACGAAACGCTTGGAAAGGTTACAGAGCTCAACATGATTAGCGTTATCTGGTACAAAACAAAACAAAAGCAATGAAAAATCAGGAGAGAAATGACGTACCAAGATCACCTGAATCTATATAAAGCCTTTTTTTTGGTTAAGTTTTAGTACAGGTTTTACGGCGCTCGCAACTGTATAAGGTCATATGAGCGCCAGAAAATTAGAGCTGTTACAAGAGAGTAACAAACATAAAAAAAGAAGAAATGAAGATAAGGACGATAGATGTTTGATAGGAAAGAAGAAGCCAACCACACTAGAGTACCCGCCAACCACCCTCATAAAGTCTTTGAACACGACCTTGCTTCTACTAATTTTTTTAGAAAGCAAAAGCGGACGAGGAAGACCAAGAATAGCTTGCTAAGAGGACTCCAGTACATGGGTGACTGGAAATGGGCTAAATAATGATATAGGTTTTAATGAGAGTACCAACGCTGCGTAATGGGAGGGTATGAATCGTCTTTTTTATATACAATGCAGGTGTTTTAAACGGCTATCAACGCATAAAAATCGTCGTCGATGTCTGTTGAAGACCGAGCACTTGGGGAAGAATGTGTGAAAACTGCAGATAATTTTCCAGTAATGATCAGTCAAAGTGTGGTTTCAATCAGAGCCCCACGAGCTAATTGTTGTAGTTTTAGGGCTTCCAGGTAACATTTCTCCCTTACGTTGTTTTTGTTTTTGTTTTTTTCTTGTTTTTGGGACGGGGTTCTTGTTTTTGGGAGTCGGGGTTTTTTTTGTTTCTTGTTTTAGGGGGAGGGTTTTTTCCCCCCTTTGTTTTGGTTTTTTTTTTCTTTTTTTTTTGTCTTGTTATATTCTGTTTTGTTTTAATATTCTATCTACCGGAGTCTTTGGTGTAGCGGTAAGCTGTTAAGCTGACGCCCACTAGAGACCTGAGATTAGGAAGTTAGTCTAGTTTAGTACATACACGTTTTACGGCACTCGCATCTACATAAGGTCATGTGAGCGCGCTAGTGTATGAAGTTAGTTTAGTTTAGTAAAGTAAAAGTTTTACGGCGCTTGATTTGCAAAAGGTCATTATTATGAGTGCGTGAGTATGGGAAGAACGTTCTAATTGAGTATCTCGATCTTTCTGCTGGGATGTTGTATCTCTCTCAGCCTGGGATGGTTCTGACAGGCAGAGTCGGCAGCCCGCCTCCTAAATTATGTAAAAATAGTGCTGGTAGGAGGGTAAAAGACCTCCTAATTTTTTATTTTTTTAAATCAAAACAAAACGATCCAAAAATTAATAAATCAGCGTTCTCTTCAAGACTGATAAGCGCGTACCGTAAGGAGGATTAAAACCTACAAAACCCTTCCTTCAAAAAATATGAGTGCTTCTAACATTAACCCTACTACTCCCAAAACGTTCTGCCCACTCATTAACCCGTAAGGGACGGACTGACAGCACTCATTAGACCTCGCGCATACTTAAGAAGCCGGGCGTGTTAACGAGGGAAGATACCCATTCTGAGAGCCGAGTGCGCTTTTTATAAGTTTTATTTTTTTATTTTTTTTTAGTATTTCATTTTCTAATGGAGATACCGGATTGGCAGTCTAGATCTGGATTCATCCTTCTTGGCTCGTGCGAAGAGTCGAGGTAGTGTAGTTTTCGATTCGGTTTACCTTGGCGTGTAGGAGCGATGGTTGAGGGGGGGGCTCAGGAATCATGTTCTGCTAGAGAGTGTTGCGGTATAATCTAAGATTTCAGCTAATCGCTTTTTTAATTTGTGTAAAAGCTTCATTTTTTCCCCACGAGATACATGGTCGGTGCGTTTTTTGGATGGAAAGATACTCTCAGTAATTATGCGGTATGTGTGGGTTTGTATGTGTATGTGGTTGTGTGTGTGTGTGTGTGTGTGTGTGTGTTTGTGTGTGTGTGTGGTGTGTCTGTGTGTGTGAGTGTGTGTGTGTATGTGTGTGTATTTGTGTGTATGTGTGTGTGTGTGTTTGTGTGGGTGTGTGTGTATGTGTCTGTGTGTGTGAGTGTGTGTGCATGTGTGAGTATGTGTGTGTATGTGTGTGTTTGTATGTGTGTGTGTGTGTGTGTGTGTGTG
>NW_004797441.1:288372-289583 GCF_000002075.1 Aplysia californica
GGTAGGGAGAGAGAGTGTGTCTGTGTGAATGTGTGTGTGTGTGTGTGTGTGTGTGTGTGTGTGTGTGTATGTGTGTGTGCGTACTTGCGTTTCAAAATGCCTCTCTTTATCCAATCGCAAACTTAATCTCTTGTCATTGGGAGATTGTCGATCCTTTGATGATTTTTTATAGTATTAATATAAAACAACAACAAAAACTAGCGTACATACTGGGACGTGTCTTGTCAAAAATAAAACAAGATTTTTAAAAAAGACCCCACGTTTGCTGTATGTATCTAAAACAGCAGACGATTAGGCTTCTATGATGTTGCAGTACAGTGTTTCTTACCGTCGCACTCAGAAGACCCGAGTTCGATTCCCGAACGAGGAGGATTTTGATTTTTATTGAATATCTCGTCTATCTTTCCGCTTGGGCGTTGTTGTATCCCTCTCAGCCCCGATTGGCCTTTGGGACTAGATAGAAGCAGCCCGCGACCTAGATAATCCCGAGATTGTGGCCAAGGGTGAAAAAAATTTCCGTCTGGGATAATAAAGTATTATCTTTCCTTATCTTAAAAGCATCTACGATGTTCTTGAAAATTCTTGCTTGAGGTGGTGGTGAAATCACCTATATCTCAAAAACTACTGAAGATATCTAAAAACTATAAAAAGCACAATATTGTTCAAAAAATGATCTCTGCACATAAAACTGAAAAAAAAAAACTAACCCCAAAATATGGATTCTTCAAACTGTGTCATTTGGTACCTTTCAGGCACACACACACACACACACACACACACACACACACACACACACACACACACACACACACACAATCAGAGAACTAATAAGATCAAGTCACTTGGCGCTCGTATGACCTTATGCAGTTGCGAGCGCCGTAAAACCTCTACTATATTTTTAATAAATTTTGTTAAATCAAGTCCCATCGTCGTCAGCCATCTTGGCACTGCAGGTCTCCTCAGTTCGTTTCCCCTCACCTACAGACCGGATATCCGGATGTCCGGGTAATCGGGACGTTTTCCTGTCTGCGGTGCGGAAAGGTGGGAACCTCTTTCCCCTTTGAGAGCCTTGTTTTTTGTTGTTTGTTTGTTTGTTTTTGGGGGGTTTTTTGTTTGTTTGTTTGTTTGTTTTTGGGGGGTTTTTTGTTTGTTTGTTTGATGTGTTGTTGTTTGTTGTTTTTTTTTGGGGGGGGGGGTTAGAGTTTGTAAGT
>NW_004797441.1:291155-292705 GCF_000002075.1 Aplysia californica
CACACACACACACACACACACACACACACACACACACACACACACACACACACACACACACAACCACACACACACACCTTAATCAATTACCTTAAAGTCTTTATAGAGGCCATAAACCATAAACCACAACAGTAACTATCGCAATGCAATAAACGAAGCTATTGAAGCTGCAAAATGCCCGATCATCTGAGAAATACAGAAAAGGTCAAGAGAAACATTTCTTGTGTTGAATCTTTCCTTCTCTATTATCATCTTCTTTATATTATCCTCTTCTTTAGGGAATTGCCCCACACTTGTTCGCAACTGTAAGGAAACATCCTGGCTGAAATTGTCTCCTATTGTTTTTCATACACGTCCTGTATAGGTATGAAATATGCTGAGAAAATAAAATTGCTCAGTGTCCGTTACAGTGCTGAGAAGTGTGAAGTTTAGCGAGCAGACAGTCGTTTAAGACTTCCCTTCATTCATAACGTCCAACGAGTAACGTAAGTCGAGTCAGTTTGTAAACGTTGCACTTCGAGAAAACAAACACTGTGACTTTAGTTCCTCTCCTGGTTTCTTGTTTTTATCACACTCATCCCCCTCCCCCCACCCCCACCCCCGCACGCAAACACACCCTTTCCCCCTAAATTCCCCCGTCGTTATTTTTTTCTTGCTTTTTCGCTTTCTCGAGTAATTTTTCCTGTCCATTCTAGATACCTGCTCGCCCGAGTTTTTTCGAGGGCATCAAAGTGTCGTGTTCACAAGCGCACATTTTTGGTCGACATAGCTCTATAACTCTTGTCTTGTATCTCACGACAAAACGAGCACTCCCGCCAGACCCTCGCGGCTTCTCCTCCTAGAAGGTTTACATTCCTGGCCCTCGCTGCCTCCCTCGTTCTCTGGCTCCTCTTCAACTCGCTTCACTTACAGACACACGACTCGTGCGAGCCACGCGCTTGCTCAAGCACTTCAAGAGTTCCTGCGTGTTCCCGCGCTTACAAAACGGCAGCAGCAGCAGACGATACAACGCCAGCTTCCCGCGGATTGATCCCTCATGGTAGTCTTCAACTAATTTTCCTCCTTCCGGGAACTTTTTTTCTTTCTTTTCTGTCCTTCTCTGAGGTGGTTCTATTTTTTCGCCGATTGTGGGCCATTCTCGTCTCGTGCGGTCCCAGTGGTTTCCGTTTGTCGCAACGTTGACACAACAGCGTCACAGAGACCCCTTCGCTTTAAAAGCTCTCCGTTAATAGTGAATTGTGCCAGTTGTATTTTTGAGCTAACGGTACTCAGTTATCGGCTATGAAGGAATCGATCTGAAGCCTGGGCGATTTCTCCTACACAGTGGGGATTTTAATCTGTGAATGCAGTCTCCTGTTGGAACGTTCAGGTAATGTGATCGTAGTGTTGGTTGTTGCTGCTGCTGCTGCTGCTGCTGCTGCTGCAGTTGTTGTTGTTTTTGTTGTTGGTTGTGGTGGTTGTGCGGTTGTTACTGTTGTTGTTGTTGTTGTTGTTGTTGTTGTTGTTGTTGTTGTTGTTGTTGTTGATGATGACGTTGTTGTTGTTGTTGT
>NW_004797441.1:295547-298335 GCF_000002075.1 Aplysia californica
TACCACACACACACACACACACACACACACTCACACAAACACACACGCACACAAACACACACTCATGTCTGCACTCCCAAGAAAAGTCTGTAGACAGACAGACAGACAGACAGACAGACAGACAAACAGACAGACAAACAGACAGACAGACAGACAGACAGACAGACAGACAGACAGACAGGCAGGCAGACAGACAGACAGACAGACAGACATAGGACGGGCAAACAGACAGACAGACAGACAGAGCTAACTACGGAAGACAGGAATTAAGAATAAGAAGGAATGAAAAACAGGGGTCGCATTGAACGCTAATTAAATAATCAACGAAAAGTTATAAATGAAAGGAGAAATTATATATATATATATATGATATAATACACATGGATAAAAGAAGTGTAAACAAACGGGTGAAAAACAACGAAAAGTACACAATAAAATAGAAAGGATGAAAAAATAAACGAATACTATTACTTTGTTTTACCACAATTGTATTTCATTCATTTTATCGTCTTTCCGTCCGGATTTAGATTGCTGCTATGCGTACAAACCTGGTTAGAGAAGAATACCTGTCCGTGGTCGTTTCCCGTTAATCGCCGTCTGTCTTCCTATATTATATCAACTGCTCAGTTAAAAAACCCTTGGTGGTTGGTGGGTGCTCTGATGGGGTTTGCTCCTTCCTTCCGATCAAACATCAATCGTCCTTATCTCCCCTCCTTCTTTTCTTATGTTTGTTACTCTCTTGTAACACCTCTAATCTTCTGGCGCTCATATGACCTTATGCAGTTGCGAGCGCCGTAAAACCTCTACTAAAACTAAAAACTAAAACATTGTGCACTCAAAATGGTTGATCGTGGTGATATGAGAGAGATACATCATGTACCTTTTTGTGAATTAAAAAAAAAACTATCATTTAATTTAAGTTGAACTCCCTGCTTAGAGCGTTTCGTTAGCTCGGTGAGTATCATACTGGATTACAGAGCGGATGGCGTTAAACCTATGTGTGAGGCATGCTGACAAAATGAGTTACTTCTCGCAATCCATAAATGGAGATATTGGCCAAAAATCGACCTTAGGGTCAAACTTGTAGATTTTCAATTGATGCCATGTTCTTTAACTATAACCTGTCTTTTATTATTTCATTCTTATAAACTGTTAAAACTTCATCTATAACTTGCTATAAGTATAATCATGATGTATCCATTTCCTTAAGGCTTGAATCTGAGAAGTAACTCATAGTGTGAGCACGCTTCACCTATAACAACGACAACAATTATGTTTGTGGAACCGATCTCTTACTTCCCGGCAAGAGAGAGAGAGAGAGAGAGAGAAAGAGAGAGAGAGAGAGAGAGAGAGAGAAAGAGAGAGAGAGAGAGAGAGAAAGAGAGAGAGAGAGAGATCATTTAGGAGGCCGACTGCTCCGACTGTGTTCTAGCGAGTACATGTGATTCTAGCATGCCGATAATGGTTGGGTTATGATCAGAACCTGATTGGGCCTGTCACTGCGAGCTGCATAATACCACCTCATTTCTTTGGGGTGTGTGGGGTTGTTGTTTTTTTCTTTGGTGGTGGGGGCAGGGGGTGGTTGCTCTATTTGTCTTTTCTATGTTTGTTTCTGGTGATACTCATTCTTTTATACATTTTATTTTTGGGGGGAGGGGGGTATGGATTGGGCGATAGGAGGAGTTTAGAGAATGGGGTGGGGGTGGCTTTTTTTAGGGGGTTATTATTTATATATATATATTATTTTTAGTAGAGGTTTTACGACGCGCGCAACAGCATAATAAGGTCATATGAGCACCAAGGGGTGCATATCAATAGAGAAGTTCTTACAGGAAATCAGACTTACTCTGCTCACCTCTCTAGCTTCAACAGCACAAAGTCTGCTTCAACTATCTAGGCACCCGTGAAATACTGGGTCGCAAGAGTGTGACAAACATACAAAAGAAGTAGAGGAAAAGTGGCGACAGTAAAGATTAGGAAAGAAAAACCAGCAGTTCCCTGTTGCAGTTCAGGCACAGTTATGAGCATGACATTGATGAATCAGCCCATTTACAGTTTACAAATCTACAGTGCATAAGAACATTTTATTAATATTCCCACTTTGGGAATAGCCCAAAGACATTTCAGTCAGTAGCACCGCCCGGGGGGGGGGGGTCTAGGCGGTTTAGAGGATGGGGTAGGGATGAGATAGTTGATAGGGAGGTTAGAAAGTAGGAGGAGGAGCGGGAAGGGGTGGGAATGTTGGAGTTAAGTACATGATCTCCCCCCTCGTTGTCTGCTGCCATTCCTTGCTCGTGCCCGAGGGATCATCGCCCCGAGTGAGCCTGGAACCCGAGCCTATTGACGAGAGATCTTCCCGACTAGGTTCCTCCCGAGGGTTCCCCCGGGGGGGGGGGGGGGGGTTGGGGGGTGGACGGGAAGGCAAGGGGGGGAAGTTTCAGGAGCACCTCTCGTGGTAATCAGATTTGTGTAGAGAGGTTGGGGTTGTTGATAGATCTTGGTAATGTAGCGCTCATTGCTGGCGACGGCTGATGCTCGGACGGGGGCCAGGCGAGCGGCACAGCTGTTTCTGATTGTCCGGGGTCCTCCATGCTTGTTCTACATGTGGCTTATTTGATTTCTGGACGCTGTTTTTGATTTGTTTGTTTATTTGTTTGTTTGTTTGTTTTTTCTTTTTGTTTGCTTTGTTTTCTTTGGTTTGTTTGTTGGAAGCTTGTTTGTTGCTATTCTTTACGTTTTGGAAAATTTGTTTTTGGTTTTGAGGTTTTTCCGGTTGTGTGTGTGTTGG
>NW_004797441.1:298435-299607 GCF_000002075.1 Aplysia californica
GTGCGGTCTGTAGATTTGGAATACGTGATTACATATATATATATCACTCCACCTGGTTACAGCCGTTATTTTGCTCTGATTATTTGTTTTGGGTTGCTGGGGTGGGAGGGGAGGGGAGGGAGGTATTTCTGTGTGCAGAGGATGGGAAGGGAGGGGGGTCACAGGAGAGAAGCGAAGAAAGAGAAAGGGGGGGAAAGAGTAGCATAAACCTATATCGTTGCCGTTTGTTCTAGAAATATCTAACTGGTTCTCGAAGTGTCCAGCGCCCCATGCCCACTAACAGTTGATGGAATCCTATCGGAAATGAACTAATCTTCTTTTGTGACCCAGCCACCCAGATCGTTTTGAAGTATCGAAACGGACGTGAAACCCACACACAGTACTACCACAAAAAGTCCACATAACGACCGTCAGTCTTTGCCACTAACCCCATCGCTGTTCTCACAACCACTCCTAACTCTCCCTAACATCATTTAAAAACATTTCTTTCCGGCTTTTCTTCTGAATGTGGACACATCTTGAGGCAAACTACACAAAGGCCATTTTCAGCCTTTTTGCCAACCTTGTCGTTTCCGCTCACCATCAGGGGAGATAATGACGTTATTGTTATTGCACGGCTCACTTTTGACCGAATTCTGAATCCCCCCTCGTTACATCCTCGGCGGACGTGCAGACATTTCACCGGCACAGCGATGCTTTCCGACAACTCATAACCCTCGCATTCTCTCGCCTCGGACAGTAATGGATACTAATGCACACATTACGTCACACACAGAGTTCCCCTCGTGCTGCGCATGCGCTTCATTACGAAGCACGGGTGTCAGTGTGACGTAGAGCACAAATCTCGCTAATAACGACGACGGAGGATCCCGTAGGCGTGAGGCGGAAGCTCTCTAATGGTGGCGGCTCTTTCTAGTTTAGGAATTCTCCCAGACAACAGAACCTTTTCCTCGTGTTGCCTCACAACGCAGCTCTCCTTTGGGAGGGAGTCTGTGCGAGGGAACATTTCCACCGGCCGAGCGTTGGCGAGGGATGTATGTGCCGGTCTGAAATTATCAAAGACGTAGCTCATGGGGGGATATAATAGTCTACACAGTGTAAGAGACGGTAGTTTGTCTCAAGGTTACCCCACTTAACTCTCTGAGAAACATCCCCCACGCCCTCCCCCCCCC
>NW_004797441.1:300434-303025 GCF_000002075.1 Aplysia californica
CCACCCACCACACCGACACTTACCCGGGCCTGCTTCCTCCGACTCAATTGTTTTACCATGAGCCCTTCCTACCTAGGGGGAATGTACTTTAAACGAGAAGTACAATGTTGGAGCACTCAGAACTGGGGCAAAAACTGACGAGAGAGCTCACTTTTCGCCACGAGAGCGAGAGCGAAGCGAAATCTGAGCATAAACGATCTTCCTTTGGCACGAGTGACGTCACGAGAGCTTGCAGTATTTTTGGAAGCAATGACATCGCTCTAGTTAATGGAAGGCGATCACGCTGCCCCCCAGTGTCTATAGACAATGATGGCCGGCCACAACCGCTAGGGTGGTCTGAGTTTGTGTCGGTTATAGTTTAGCGGCAAAATCAATGAAGCTGTTTAAATGTCGCTCAGTCGTTTTTGTTTCTCTTTTTAATCGAGTATCTCTGTCTTTCTGTTAGGGATAGCGTATCACTCAAAACCGGACAGGTTCGAAACAGCCCACTCCTCAAAAGATCTAAATTTTTTTGGATTGAGGAGTTCAATATTTGCAATTACAAATTATACATCCGGGCGAGAAGATCTCTTCCGCCATGTGGGAGAGGCGGAACTGTGAGGTGAAGAAAAAACTTCGTAACTCCACCTGAAAAAGTCTCTTTGGGGTCTCCGTTTTGGATGTTAAAATGTATTGTTTTATTGTGGATGCTTTTACGCCCCCATCGATACAATTTAGATCGTATAGGAAGCGGGCCTCCGATCCTGCCTGTCAGATGGGTCAACCTGGGCTGAGAGGGATACAACATCACAGCGAAAGGACTGTGATACTCGAAAAAAACGTTTATCCCAACTAGAGAATCGAACTAGGGTCTCCTGCGTGCGACAGCGGGGAGCGGGGGGGGGGTGCGATGGGGTCGATCCGCAATCTCTCGGGTAATTATGGGCATCATCTAATTAATGACATTCTTGGATATGCATGAAGGTGGGCTGTATGGAAATCATCAGCTTCATAAATGTGGAAAAAGTGGGTTCTCGCTTTTAAAAAGTTGACGAGCTCTAAGCGAGACAGATAAAGGACAGGATCATCCATTCTTAGTTTTTGGGTCAAGCACGAGGATTGTTGTGCTCTGGTCTGGTTTGCTCCTTCTTTCCTTTTAATCACCTGTAGTCCTTATCTCTCCACCTTCTTTTAGAATTGTGTATGTTACTATCTAGTAATACGTCTTATCTCTGGCACGTATATGACCTAATTGTGTTGCAAATACCGTGATCATTTATGCCGTGAATCTTTTACTAAAACAAAACATAAATCGTCCTTATCTCTCCTCCTTCTTTTAGAACTCTGTATACAACTACCTTGTGACGCCTCTAATCTTCCGCAAATGCCACAAAATTCTTACTAAAACACAAAAAATCTATTTTAAAAAACAACAAAACACAAAAAACACACAGACCTGTCTTATGTTCGGCACTTACATGACCTAATTGTGTTGCAAGTGCTGTAAAAGTTAGTTTTTAACAAAACGGGCGGGGGTGCTGGGTTTTTTCCTCTGTTAACGACGTGTGTTGTTGAGAGTGCTTACCTTGTCGACAGACTGGCATCCCAACGACCTGAGGAGAGATATATACACCCAAAGCAAGAGAGCAGGGGTTACGGTACAGCGGGCTGGAGTCTACTCGTCGCTTGTTAAATGTCTGTCTTTCTCTGTGTGTGTGTGTGTGTGTGTGTGTGTGTGTGTGTGTGTGTGTGTGTGTGTGTGTGTGTGTGTGTATGTGTGTGTTATTATAACAATATTAATAATGATAAAAATATACTGCATTTATATAACGCAGTATATATTCAAGTATAAAATCAGGGAGATGTTTCTACACACAATGGTAACAGTGCCATCACCTCATGTGGATTAGAATTCCATGCACTTCCAAAAGAAGGAAATGGATATTGTAAATGCTCAAAATGCGGCATTTTTTTCTACCAGAATTGGTCTCGTCGGTCACAGAAGAGGCCACATGCCATAATAACCTTTATTTATTCTAATGTTTCTAATTTGCTCAAGAAATATTTTCTCCTATGGAAGTAATGGTAATCGTCAGACATTGATGAACGAACTATCATACTTCCTACAGCTGAATTCAGCCACTGGACTTGTCAGCTGCTTCTCCCTTTCCCAAGACTGTTATAATTATTACTGTTAAGACAAAACCATCTGTTCATGTACTCATCAGAAAAAGGAAGTGTTATTATCTCTATAACAAGGGTTTTTTTTTACAAACGTAGGTGTTTTTATTAAGCCGTTATCGACACAATTTAGATAATTTATGAGGCCCAGACTGAGAGGTATACAACATCCAAGCACAAAGATCGAGGCCGTCGATTAATTTTTCTTTCCCCTTTTGGAAATAGAACTCAGGTCTCCTGCATACGACAGCGAAGCACCTAAACGATACACCACAGACGCCCGTTATTACAAGCATGATCAATTCTGAAAAATAAGAGAAGTCAAAAAATAGTTAAAAAGTTGGAGATGCCGGGGTTCGAACCCGGGGCCTTTCACATGCAAAGCGAACGCTCTACCGCTGAGCTACATCCCCACACATCTAAACACAGAA
>NW_004797441.1:306367-309414 GCF_000002075.1 Aplysia californica
TAAACATAAATAAATAAATAATAAGAGAAAAGAAAAGAAAACAGAAACCGTCGTGAAGATCCCCACGTGCATTGTTCTCAAAGAGAGAAAAAGGTGAGGGAAAGTTACTTCTGGCTTTATTTAAACTCAATTTTTATTAAAATGTTTTCCTTTTTTACCCGGATTACTCAACAACCCGCACAGATCAGTGAGAGGGAGAAAGAGGAGGGGAAAAAAGAGGAGAACAAAAAAGAGGAGAAAAAAATGAGGGAAAAAAAAGAGGGGGAAAAAGTAGGTAAAGGGGGAGGGTTCGGAGATGAGAATGGAAGGTGTGCTATATCTGTGTAGCAAGGTTGTCTTTGGGGGAGAGGTTATGTAGTAGGTCAAGGGATAAGCGAGCCGCCCTGGCGTGATTTGCGATGAACGTGGATGTCAGTGCAGTTTGTTTTACATCTATTTTAAATGTAACGGAATTTTACGCCCCCATTGACACAATTTAGAGCATTAAAAAGGGCATGCTTCGACCTTGCCTGTCAGGACCAACCCGGGCTGAGAGGAATAAAACGTCCTAGCAGGAAAACGGAGATACTCGATGAGAGTTTTAACGAGAAAAAAAATGTTAATGAATAAATACTTGAGTAAATGAGCAGGTAAATGGGATAGCAAATTTATTTTTTTAAATAAGAAAATAGCTCTCTTGGTCGATTTTTATGCCATATTATGATTACTATTTTTTAATGTTCTTTTTTTTTAGGATTTTGGGAAAATGTGCGACCTTGTGTAAGGGAAAATTCTCGGAAGCGAGAAAAAAAAAGAATGAGAGGAGAAAGTGGGAAAAGTGTCAGCAAACCATTCAGTGAGCCAACGGCCTTGAAACCGCCAGAGAAGAAGACGAAACAAAATGCTGCCCTTGCTCATACAGGGAAGATTTATTATGGCGAAGACCTTCCTTTCGTTTCTCATGCCCTCTATCAGGTTCTCAGACAAACAGGACGCGTGACTGATTCCCAAGTGGGCGAGCGTATTTTATGTGTAATTATGAGAATACAATGTAACAGATAGCATTTGTATAGCGCAAATTCCCGCTCAACAGAAAGCCAAGCTCTATTTAGTTTTGTTTTGTTTTGTTGTGTTGATGTTGTTGCTGTTGTCTTTTTAATAGAATAATAATATCCTTCTGTCTGCCGGGATGTTGACAAGAAATATTTCTTATCTGGCAAGTGTTTTACGGCGCTCGCGACTGCATAAGGTCATATGAGCACATTTCATATCTATCTATCTACTTTTTAATATGTTTTCTATCGAGTATGTCAGTCTGTTTTCCGGCATATTGACGTACATTTCATTTCCACCCATTCATTTTTTTTCTTTCTATTGAGAGTCTCCACCTGTGTGCCGGGATGCTGTATCGTTCTGAGTCCGGGTTGGCTCAGACAGGCAGGGTAGAAGCAGTCCGCCTCCCAAATGTTGTGTCTATGGCCGGCCGTGTATTTTACTCTTAGTTAGTTTTAGTAGAGGTTTTACGGCGCTCGCAACTGCATAAGGTCATATATGAGCGCCAGAAGATTAGAGGTGTTACAAGAAAGTAACAAACATAAAAAAGAAAAAGGGGAGATAAGGACGATAGATGTTTGATTGGAAAGAGGAAGCAAACCACACCAGAACACCCGTCAACCACCCATGCCGAGTATTTAACTCTGATAACAAACAGTGTGTCAACAAAATAGTGTTGAACGTTTCGCTTCTCTCTACATGATACACAAAATAAGGTGGCTGGTTTTTCTCACAGAACTAAGAATTACCTTCGCCAGTACAAAGACTCACACAGGCAACCCCCCCCCCAACCTCCTCTTTTACTCACAAATATCTCGGAATTCTATACAAGATACATGAGTATTTTCGTCATATTTTAGTTTTAGTAAGAGTTTTACGGCACTTGCAACACACTAAGGTCATATAAGTGCCAAAGATTAGAGATGTTACAAGAGAGTAACAAACACAAAAAGAAGGAGGGGAGAAAAAGACGATAGACGTTTGATAGGAAAGAAGAAGCAAACCACACAAGAGCACCCGCCAACCACCCATCAAAAATATTATGACCTCTGACTACTGTGAACACACACACACACACACACACACACACACACACACACACACACACACACACGCACGCACGCACAATATACCTGTATCTCTATATCGCAGTGGGTTATGAACTAGACTAATAATAATAAGACTAGCAGGTCTTCACATTTTGGAATGTGAGTTTGGTTCCAAATTATTGTCTCGTCAAGTTTGAAATCATGTAGAGCTGGCAAAATGTATCACTGTCTGTTCTGAGGCCAAAAAGAAAACTTTTTTGTTCAGGAGATAGGGAAATAAAAACGGCTTCCTATCTTCTAAAAAATTATACGCACATTGTGTGACCTTTCTTGATTTTTAAGCCTTTAGAATTTGACTTTTTCCCTTCTTTTTTTTAAAACAAAATTAACGTTGCTTGAGCACACACCACAGACGCCGATCAAGAAACTGCAAGTAAAAAAAACAAACAACAAAACAACAACAAAACAACAAAACAAAAACAAAACGAAACAAAACAAGAAAGACAACCGAGAAATCGTGCTACGTAACGCTCTCAATAACTGGCTCACGTTAGATCAGATAGCCCACTCAGCCAGGTGTGGCTTTAAGAGGGAAGCATACAGTGTCTGGCCGTTAACTTGACGTGAACTCTTGTCTTTTAGAGTTGAGAACTCCGGCTTTCATTTTCTTTTAAATACATAAAAGGGGAAAAGAAAAAGACATCTGTAGTTTCCTTGTAATACACGAGCGCTGAGGGAGGGTCAGAGTAACCTTCTCTTGCGTTGTCCTGCTCTGATAGGTTTTTTTGTTTGTTTTGTTTTTTTGTGGGTTTTTTTGGTGTGTTTTTATTTGTTTTTGTTTTTTTGTTTTCTTGTTTTTTCTTTTTTGTTCTTTTCCTTTTTTTGTAGTAAAAAAATATTGTTTTTGTGTTTGTTTGTAAGTATACAGCGTGAAACACTCTTCAGATGTGTTTAGACGATCCGTTG
>NW_004797441.1:313365-314811 GCF_000002075.1 Aplysia californica
CTCTCTCTCTCTCTCTCTCTCTCTCTACCTATATATCTTTCTCTCTGTCTCTCTCTCTCTCTATCTCTCTCTTTCTCTCCACTGACTCTCTACCTGTTCCAAAGGTTATTGGGACAAAGAAACGGAGGAAGAACTTCCCATCTGGTAGAACTGAAAGCTTTAAGCTGTGTGCATTTCTAGTTACACAACACTATTTTCTCATTTGTTGTAGTTTTTGAGTGGGTGGTTGGCGGGTGCTCTCGTGTGTTTTGGTTCCTCTCTTTCCAATCATTCGTTTATCATCCTTATCCCTCCTCCTTCATTTCTTTGCCTGCTTGATCCTTTTATTTAGCTTTTTTTGTTGGGGGGGGTTCGCTTTTTTTTTCTCTCTTTCTTCTTTTTTCTTACTCATTGGGCCCAATGGACAGACATGCTTTTTTAGCTACCGTGTGGTAAGCCTTTTGCTGTAAGAGGCGTGTCGTTGATTGATCCTCATCGGTGAACATAAGAAATAATTCAACTTGAAGAAAGTGGCCCTGTTGTGGCCCTGTTGTGGCCCTGTTGTGGCCCTGTTGTGTTGTGGCCTTGTTGTGGCCCTGTTGTGTTGTGGCCCTGTTGTGGCCCTGTTGTGGCCCTGTTGTAGATTTTCATCAATTTGGCCGTATGTGTTCATAATTAATTATTTCTGTATGTATTTATGTCTGTAAGTATTTACAATTAATTATTTATGTACGCATATTTACCACTGTATCCCAGATTTCCCCCCCACAGGAATCAAAAAAGCAAAATGTAATTTATAATTATCATTCCACTCCAGCCCTAATTGACCCTGGCTGTTAGCGCGGAGGCCTACCCCCAAACACGTTATCTAAATCGTGTCAGTGGAGGCGTAAAACACCTACATTTGTTTTAATCCACTCCGGCTGGCTATGGCATGCCGACTTAATTAAACCAACCCCCCCCCCCCCCCAAAAAAAAACAAAGAAAAAAAAATGTTAGTTGCTCCGTACATTCCCAAAGGTGCGATGGTGCACGTGTGTGAGTGAGCAGCCCTGGAAAAGTAAGAAGAAAAAAATAAAAGGAAGAAAAAAAAAGGAAGGAAGGAGAGAGAAAAACGCGTTTTTTATCTAGAGTGCTATTACTGTAAACCCCTCTGTGGTGCTATTAGGTGAAGCGAATGGTGCCGTGTGCCGTAGGGGGGTGCCACCAGTACATCCGCTCTGTTTATTACTTCAGACCGGGAACTGCTTCTCTCCCTTCTCCTTTCTATGATAAACTGTTTTGATTTTGCGCAAGCCTGGTTTTTATTTTTCGGGACAAGTATAAGATGAGAAGGAGAGAGAGAGAGAAAGAGAGAGAGAGAGAGTGTGTGTGTGAGAGAGAGAGTGAGAGAGAGAGTGAGAGAGAGAGTGAGAGAGAGAGTGAGAGAGAGAGAGAGAAGGAGAGAGAGAGTGAGAGAGAGAGTGA
>NW_004797441.1:315765-318246 GCF_000002075.1 Aplysia californica
CACACACACACACACACACACTAAAACACACACATACACTAACACATACATACACACGGGCACGTATGCACGCACAGACACACAGACAGACACACACACACACACACACACACACATTCTGCCGACACACTCACGCACACTCACACACACTCACACACACACACACACGCGCATGAACAGAAAAGAGGACAGACAAAAAAAAGACGTAGATCTAGCCATAAAACTGCATCAAAGGAACATAAAAAACTGTTGTCAAAGAAAGATTGAAAGAAAGAGAGAGACAAAGACAACGCATTTGGCGCAGCTGAGACCAAAATGATGATGCCAGAGAGAGGTAGATGGAGAGACAAGGGGGGAAAAAAGAAGTAAAGAAGATGAACGAAGAGACAGAAAAGAATCAGGAAGCTACCCTTTAGCAAAGGGCACAAGAATATAGGCTAAGCATAATTCTTCGATTCTTGTTCGTATATACATCTGCATCTATATATATATAGTTATATGTTTTCTCTGTGCATGTTTATACAACACAAAGCATTGTGGGAAAACCAATAGCGGGCGGAAGAAAGAACGCGGGGAAAGTGACTCTTCGTATCGCACTGATCCCACTTGGGTACGAGGTGGTATGTCACTGAGTTTTTGTGGCTGTTGTTTTTTGTTGTTGTTGTTGTTGTTGTTGTTGTTGTTGTTGTTGTTGTTGTTGTTGTTGTTGTTCTTGTTGTTGTTGTTGTTGGGTTTTTACGGGGGGCACCAACAAAAATAATATATATATTTATACGTATTTATGTGTAATATATATATATATATGTCTTTTAAAAATATTTGTATAGACAGATATATGGACAGAAATAAGCAAACAGATAAATCAGAAAAGAGCCCCCCAAAAAAGAATGTTGGTGGCTTGGGGTTACTGTGGTGTAGTTTGCTCTCATTTGCCAAACATCTTTTACCCTTATCTTTTCCTCTTCCGTTTGATATGTCATTTGTATGTCGCAGTATTGTAAGGGATCGGTAAGTAGATCTACTTATTATTTGTACATTACAAAGGTTCAATTTTAGTGAAGGTTTTACGGCACTTGCAACAGAAACAGGACATATTACAATACTAATACATTATGCACAACACTAAATGCCAAAATGCTGAAGACTGAGGAGGGATGTTACAAAAGAGTAACATATTATTATTAAAACAAGAAGTAGCAGAGATAGAAGGTCGGTATAAACAATAGTTATGTTATGTAGAAACAAGAGAGCGCCCGACAACCTTATAAGTGAAGGACTACCTTGGCAGACTGCCGTGGTTTGGGTTTTTTTTAACCGAAAAAAGACAACAAGGAATGTTGAAAAATTGTTTGCTCTGAAAGTGTTAATGTGTTACCAATGCGTGCTGCAAGCTTTCTAAAGGGGCAAAACCACCACGTGCAGCACGGAAATCCTTTGGGAATTGTAGCCAGATTTGCTGTTTTGTATCGACTTGCGTGCGACACCACGGACATTCCTCAGTTAAAATTTCTGGTGCACGTCATAAACGGACTTACGGTCTCGAACTATACTTACTTTGGTAGCAATATAAGCCGCCGTTTGCGCAAAATCCGGTATCGAATCAACATGCCACCGAGACGAAAGCTGAGAGACTTTGATGGTGCCAGAGCTATGGCATGGCTGGAGGATGGGGTTGGGGCCCGAGAAGTTGCCAGAAGGCTTGCAGTGTCACACTCTGTCATCGTCCGCTTGAGGCAGCGCCATCAAGCCACTGGATCAGTCCAGGAATGCCCACGTGCTGGTCCACCTAAGAAGACCACTCAGAGGGTTTGCAAGTGATCGTTAGCTTATGTTGAAGTATTTGTATAAGAAATAATGAAGCTGTTCGCCTCTCATTCAAAGGTCCCGGGGTTCAAATCGAGGTAGCGACTGAAAAATGTTCTTCTCTAAAATTTTCTCCTTTCACCTCCTTTCCTGTTCTCTGGCAATATTCTGTCATCTGCTTTCGTCTCCACTTTCTGCCCCCACCCATCACCTCCTTTGCCCCCTCCTTTGGGCTCTTTGCTCTTTCTGCAGTATTTCTACTGCTACTCCTTTCCTTGTCTCCTTCTTACTGCTGTCTTTCAGCTACGCCCCTCGTCTTCTGGTAGGAAAGATCTACACCTAGCCTTCTCGGATAGGGGCTAAAAATCTCGGAGGTACCGTGTACATGTTGTGCACCTAAAAGATCCCTTGGTGGTCTAAAATCGATAAGAGTAGGCTTCAGCCGCCACCCGGGCAAAACTCAAAATTTCCTACCAACTGAAAATATTAGGTGTGTCCCGCGAGCTCATATGACCTTATGCAGTTGCGAGCGCCGTAAAACACTTACAAAAAAAACAACAACACGAAAAGCAGTACTCACTCTGACAGTTGCCTTGTTGTCGTCACAAGTACTCTCTCTCTCTCTCTCTCTCTCTCTCTTTCTCTCTCTCTCTCTCTCTCTCTCTCTCTCTCTCTCTC
>NW_004797441.1:322396-323984 GCF_000002075.1 Aplysia californica
TCTCTCTCTCTCTCAGTGTCCTTTGTCCCCCATCTCCCTCCTCCTCCTCTCTCACGCTCTTTCTCTCCTTCTGTCTCTCTTCTTCCCTCCTTCCCTCCTTCCCTCCCTTCCTCTTTTGTTCCCATCAACCTTGACTGTCATTGTTATATTCATTCATCGTTACACTTTCTCCCTATACCTTTCTTCTCCGATTTGTGGGTGGTTAGTGGGTGCTCTGGTGTGGTTTGCTCCTTCTTTCCTATCAAACATCTATCGTCATTATCTCCCCTCCTTCTTTGTTTGTGTTTGTTACTCTCTTGTAACGCCTCTAATCTTCCGCACTCATGTGACCTTATTATGTCGCGAGCGTCGTAAAACCTTACTAAAACTTCTCGGATTTGTAAAACAACGCCACCATTAAGCCCTGCCGGTGTCTGGATTATGAACACTTTGACTTTAGATAACATAACGTGAATGAAACTCAGACACCCAGCACTTTGTAAATATACCCCAGTACTGAGTCCTTATATAAACTCATTGACGACGCGCTTTTTGGGGGGTACTTAAAAGATAAGTGCTGAAGCATACATGTCCTTTCGTAAGGTTAGTCGCCACAGTGCTTTACTTCGTTATTCATCCCATTTTTTTTTCTCCATTCTATGTTCATTATCTAAAACATAGAAAGGCTGGCAACAAAATGTATGCAACAAAATATGGAAATTTGTGTTGCCTATTTGTAGGTTCGAAATATGCCGTAACATTGCCTTAACTCTGCAGCTGGTAGGACTTTTTTTAAAATGTGTCTGTTACGTCTTTAAAGAGTTTTAAAAAAATTACCCCCACTAAGCGAATCCTTTGTCAATGTGCGGTGTTGTGAGTCTGTGTAAATATTTTATGCGTGTCATGGCGAGTCTTTGTAAATACGCGCGGATAGTGAAGGTTTGCAAACGTACGCGTTTAATAGTGAATCTTTGTAAATGCGCGCTGATGGTGAGGTTTTAATAAATATTCACGTTTTATAGTGAGTCTTTGTAAATACGCGCTCATAGTGAGGTTTTTGTAAATATCATATGCGCGTAATGAGTCTGTCTATCTCAGGTTGACTGTTATTACTGTTAAAGACAGTTGTGCAAAGAAGAAAAACTTTATAGTGGAAATAGTTGATGGGTAAATGGTTTTCTTTACAGACAGAACATACACCAAAAGAAAAATTGTTGTAGGCTTGAAACGATTTGATGTGTGCAGAGTCACTTGAATAAAACCGGCGTCCGTGGCGTAATGGTTTGGTGGTGCGCCGTTGTATGCAAAAGACCCGCGTTCGATTTGTGTGTGGGGATATATTTTAAATCAGGTAATATATTAGCTCGGTCTTTCTGCCGGGATATTGTATTTCTCTCATTCAGGGTTGGCCCTGACAGGCAAGGTCGAAGTTCGCCTTCGAAATGATAAAAATGTTGTCATTGTTGGCTTTGACGTAGGTATATTGAGTTGTTGTTGTTGGCTTTGACGTAGGTATATTGAGTTGTCATTGTTGGCTTTGACGTAGGTATATTGAGTTGTCATTGTTGGCTTTGACGTAGGTATATTGAGTTGTCATTGTTGGCTTTGA
>NW_004797441.1:328566-329740 GCF_000002075.1 Aplysia californica
GGGGGGGGGGTTTTGGTAAGAGGGGGTGCGGTCTCTCTTATTTTGGTATTTTAGTTTCTTTTAAGTTATTTGTCTCTATTAAGTTTGTTCTTGACTTTTAAGGTTGGGGTAGGGGGAGGGGGGAGGGAGAGGAAGAATCCCCCCTTTTTAAGAAGGGGAGTGGGGAGTATGTTGACTTTTGTAAGCTGAACTATGCCTCACTAGTACCTGTCCCCGCGGTTTTATACACACAAAATTTCTGAAATTATGCAAATTGAGCCCAAAAATGTGAAATTATGCGATTCTGTTAATTTTTTAAAAGATTGATAAAGGGAAATAATCAGAAATTACGCACACACAAAAACTATCAAATTTAGCTAAATTAGGCGGGGTGCATAAAACCACGGGGACAGTAATACACAGAGATAAGACAGAAAATCCAGGGAATCTACGATGAGATAAGTGAGGGTAACTCCTCAGGTCTGTGCTAAGCCGGGGACCCTTGAGATAAAACAGGGAGCATATTTCACTTATCCCAGGGTGGTTGTGTTGTCTCATGGTCTAGAGGTTAAGGTGTTGGCCTCTCCATTCAACAGGTCCCGGGTTCGAATCCGGGTAGCGACGGGAAAATTGTCTTCTCTAAAATTGTCTCCTTTCGCCTCTTTTCCTGCTCTCTAGCAGTGTTCTGTCGTCTGATTTCGTCTCCTCTTTCTGCCCCCACCCCTTACCTTTTTTGCCCCCACCCCTTACCTCTTTTGCCCCCTTCCTCTTGGCTCCTGACTCTTTCTGCAGCCTTTCTTCTGCTACTCCTTGGCTCCTTCTTGTTGCAGCTGTCTTTCAGCCACATCCCTGATCTTCTGGTAGGAAAGATCTGCACCTGGCCTTCTCGGACAAGGTTTTAAAATCTCGGAAGATCCTTGTGCAAGTTGCGCACGTTAAATGTGTCTTGCTCTCATTCAACAGGTCCCGGGTTCACTTATCCCAGAGTGATGGTGGTCTAGAGCTTAAGGTGTTCGCCTCTCATTCAACAGGTCACGGGTTCACTTATCCCAGTGTGGTGGTGGTGGGGAGACAGAACACCGCTTGCCTCAGTCGGAGAATTGTGGAAGATCTGGTGGTTGCATCGTAGAAGGGGAGCTATTTTGTGGGGGTTTTGTTTGTTGGGGGGTTTTCTGGGGTTGGTGTTGTTGGATTT
>NW_004797441.1:332037-333157 GCF_000002075.1 Aplysia californica
CCCCCCCTTCCGTCCGTCCTCTGTGACTGTGTATCGGGAGTCGTGATTCCCACATCCTTGTTGATAACTCAATGAGCTGGTGGCTTATGGGAGACAGGCTGTGTTCTGACAGGTTTTTACAAGTGCTGGCCGGCTTTTTCACTTTTGAGTAAACACAATTTTTAGATTTAAAACTCTACAGTAAAGTAAACTTTGATGTGAAATTGTTGAAACTGGTTTTTATTGGAAGTTTAAACATATTCTGATGACAGTTTAATGAATATGAAGATACATTGTATTTGAATTAGGCAACTGCCTAATTTAGCCATATCGATACCAACAGGGGGCGGGTTTATGATCAGCTTCCCGGACAGGTGACTTCTTGTATGTCCGGGGGCGAATTCGAGATCCCCCGTTCTCGATTATTGAAAGCTAGGAATCGTAGGAACCCAATTTACCTTCTTTTTTAAAAAAATGTGTTTTTTTTTTTTTGGGGGGGTACTTTCTTTCTAATTATGATGTGATTTCTTCCCGTGGTTACCTGGTTGGCTCCGAACATCTTCAGAATGTAGGATAACCTTGATTTTGGAACACTACGAAGCATCTAATTATATTTATTTCATTTCAAAAATATGTTTTTTATTTAAATAAAAAAAGATTTTAACGATTTAAGTAACTGGTAACCATTGGTTTATGTAAAGAAGGAGTCAGAACTTTTCTTCCGTGGCTTTAATTGTTGGAATATGTTCTGGAATCGAGACTTCGCGCAGCTCTAGATTTTACTCGTTGTTTGATTGTTGAGTGTTTTGTTTGTTTGTTTTTTTGTTCTTGTCTGGGTGTGTTGGGTTTGTTTGTTTGTGGGTAGGGGGGCTTTGCTTTCGTTGTGTTTTGTTTTATTTTGTTCATTTGTTGTTGTTTTGTTTTTGTTTTTTTGTTGTTATCGTTGTTCTTTTGTTTAGGTTATTTTTAGGTGTGTGGTGTGTGTGTTTGTGTGTGTGTGTGGTGTGTGTGTGTGTGTGTGTGAGGTGTGTGTGTGTTTGTGTGATGTGTGTGTGTTTGTGTGTGTGTGTGTGTTTGTGTGTGTGTGTGTGTGTGTGTATGTGTGTGGGTGTGTGGTGTGTGTGGTGTGTGTGTGTGTGTG
>NW_004797441.1:334328-335360 GCF_000002075.1 Aplysia californica
TAATAATAATATATATATGTGCCGAAAATTAGAGGAGTTACAAGAGAGTAACAAACGCTAAAATGAAGGGGGGAGGTCTGGAAGGTAGATGTTTGATAGGAATAAAGGAGCAAACCACACCAGTCGAGCACCCGCTAACTCCCTGCTATAGCTATTAAATTAATGTAGTTTTTTGGCTAACTTTCTCCTTTTTACGGTTGTTACTCTCTCTTAACCATAGTCTTCCGCGTGTGTGGTTGGTGGGTGCTCTGGTGTGGTTTGCTCCTTCTTTTCTATTAAAAAATATGCCATAAACATATATCATCCTAATCTCTCCTTCTTTGGTGGTGTTTGTTATTCTCCTGCAATACCTCTAATCTTAGACACCTATATGACCTTATTGTGTTGCAAATGCTGCAAAACTCATACCAAAACTAAAATATATCGTTGGCAGTTATATAATCTAAAGTACTGAAAGTGAAGGAGTCGTAAAACCTCCGTCAAACCAAATCAGATGTTTCCTCGAAAGGTCGTGGCAGAATCCCCTGTCTTTTTTTCAAAATTCTGTGCCGTGAAAGAAACCAAGAAGAACAGAGCACGTCGAAAAGGCTTTAATTCGACATGCCATTCTCTTAAAAAGACATGCCCCTTTTTTCGAAATGCCTCGTTAATTTTAGATGTTTTTGTAATGTAACACGCAGAATACCAAGAATGCGATGCGAAGCCTTGCTCCTACGTAGCCGCCGCACCCATTCCTGTATTTTCATCTTGATTTAATTAGGTTTGCACATTTTCGCGAACATCAGGCCAGAGAAGGCAACACACGGAATTAGATAGAACTTTAGATAATTTGAATATATATTTCAATTTGAAAGGATTCTTGTACACGGAATAGGCCAGTTTGCATAAAACTTCTCCTCGTGGCGCATGCTCTTGAAATTTTATGTTATTGTGAAGCATCTAGAGCCACCAGGGAGCTGGGGCAATAGAAAGGATCTATATCATCATCATCATCATCATCATCATCATCATCATCATCATCATCATCATCAT
>NW_004797441.1:335531-338081 GCF_000002075.1 Aplysia californica
TTCCTCTCTTTTTTTCCCTTCCTTATTTTTATTTTATATTTTGCGTGTTTTACAGGCACAAAACGTTGCATTTCTTTTTCTTTGTCTTTATCTCTTTCTTTTCTTTCTTCCTTTATAATTTATTTCATGTTTTCCGTTTGCTTTACAGGCACAAAATGTTGCCTTTTCTTTTCTTTTCTCTCTCTCTCTTTCTTTTTTTTCTTTATTTCATGTCTTCCGTATGTTCTTTTTTTTTTTTTTTTGGTCTTTCTTTCCTTTTTTCCCACTTTTTTTTTCTTTTCTTGTTTTCCGTATGTTTTACCGGCATCTGTGGTGTCACAAGTTTGGCTCTACGTTATTGCACGCGCTGGCGACATCAGTTCCATTCTTCTCGCGTTGGGATTTTTACATCTTTGATTTTACTTTAGCGGGTATCTCGGTATGTCTCGTGGCATGGCTCGAGGCAGGCAGCCCGTTACTTCAATGGTCAAACCTGTGTGGATAGGAGAGTAAGACAGAATCTGTAACCATTACTGTGTGTATGTTTTGCTGAGGGTAAAAATTGGGGACATTTTCATTGATGCAGCAAATCAAAACATTGCTTGTTGATGGTTGGTGAGTGCCCTGGTGTGGTTTGCTCTTTCTTTCCTATCAAACATCTATCGTCCTGATCTCTCCTCCTCTTTTTTGTGTGTTTGTTACTCTATTGTAACACCTCAGAGTCTAAACTTCGGTACTTTTATGACCTAAGTGTTTAGCAAGTGCCGTGAAACTTGAATTAACTAAAACTAAAACTTCTCTTCGCCTGTTACTCTCTCATAACACCTGAAATCCCCAACACCGATATTGCTTGTTAATGTCGTTACAAGCGCCGTAAAACTCTTAACAAAACCAAACAAGCAGAGAAGGATAAGACGTACTGTCTGTGGGAGGACTGACCGCTGTCCACCCGCCCGCCGGCCTGTGACATCAAAGATGTCTGAGTCTCAAAACAATCTGCTCACACAAATATTATTGTTTTATGAGTTGATAGAGAGTCCGCCCCACCGCGTGACTGTTGGTAGAGCCCCCCGGAGCGAGGATGTTTGCGCTGCTTCATTGAGTGTACTTACGTTCTCGTATTATAAGTTGGAAGAGGCTAGCCGTACTTAATGACGGCTAGACTGTCAGTCTAGCCGTACTTATTCTTAAACCATTTACAAAAAATAGGCCTACTGAATTGTAAATATACATTTTTAGTGTGCAGTACCTAAAGTATTTGTATTTGAGACAATACCATGTGCCTTAATGACCGTGCATGTATTTTAAACCTCCTGTTTTCTTATGTTAATAGGGCCTAAGATAAGTACGGCTAGACTGGCAGTCTTGCCGTACTTAAGTACGGCTAGACTGTCAGGCTAGCCGTACTTAATATTGATGGCTGAATTGTAAATGACATTTTTAGTTTGCAATGCCTAAAGTATTTGTATTTCAGACAAAACCAAAAGGTGCCTTACTGACTTGCATGTATTTGAACCTGAATAATTACTAGATCTAGATATATAGATCTAATGACACCTGTGTACTTAACAGGCTGGACTCGATTGGGCCAAACCTAGATCTAAGTACGGCTAGCCACTTCGTTATAAGTTCTTGGAGTGATACTGTCTGCATTTTACGTCCCTTTAACGTTTGGTGAGAGCAGTGGATGGTGGGTGCTCTGTGGTCGTTTGCTTCTCCTTTCCTATCAAACATCCGTTACCCATATTTCTACTTCAGGTGTTTTTTTGTTTGTCTGTCTGTTTGTTTGTTTGTTTTTTGGGGAGAAGGGTGTTGTCACCCCCCACCCCCGTATGTAACTTGCCTACTTTCTAGAAACACCTCTACTCTTCAACTTTAATATGACCTTATTTGTTTTGCAAGTACCATAAAACTCTTACTAAAACTTAACTTGTGAGTTCGGAAAACGATATCTGCAGAGGGTACGGCCTTATTTTTTTCTCAGTTTTGTTTTTGTTTTAAAAGTGCTTTTGTACAGCGCACATCAACGCTCTACAGCAAGCTCTAACTAAGCGGTTTACAACCAATATTACCCCAGCACACCCTACAACACTCAGAAACATCCTTGGTTTCCCGGGAAGCATACAGTGCAAGCTGTGGATTACACGCGCTCAAACACTAACAAGTTGACAAGATCTTTCACTGTCTACAGCTGGGTACCCATTCCCACCTGGGTGAAGTGAGGAAAGCTCGTGTAAAGAGTTGTGTTTTTCCCAAGGATACAAAGTCGGGTCCCCAAAGGGGTTCGAACCCACGATCTTACAGCTGCGAGTCCAAGAGCCTAACCACTAGACCACCGACGCCACCAGTAATGTGGAGACAATCACTACATCTCTTAACCATTTAAAGGGTTTTACGCCCCTTTACAGCTCGGAAATCTTCTCCAAACATAAAGGGGCCGATCTTTTGTCGTGAGGGGTTTTACCTTTGCGTCTGTTTGGGTAATTGGATCAGAGCTGTGTGGATTTGTGATAACTGGCTGTGTGGGACGTGTGTGACTTGTGATGCTGTGGGCCTGTGGGTGTGTGTGTG
>NW_004797441.1:338636-341196 GCF_000002075.1 Aplysia californica
AGTGTACCGTCATCCGAGTCCTTGGCGTGGCTGGGAGGGGGTAATTGTTCCTTCCTCTCTCCCACCGACCGAGGCGGGCCACGAGGGTATCTAGACAGAAAGATAGACGATAGCAGACTCGGGGCTGATAAACGCGAGAGGAAACACAGTCGTCAACAATATAAGGTACAATGGTCGTTGTGTAGTGTGAGGTGGTGAAGGTTGTACCAGGGAGTTTTACAGTAATACTATTACATATGTATAATATATTGTTACTGTAGACCCTGTCTGGTGGTACTGGGGTCTCTAACTGTGGCTCTAACTAGTTTAGCGTCGTTGGTCTTTTCGCGTCGTTGATCTTTTCGCGAATGTAGCTCGGAGTGACATTCCTCCTTCCTCCCTCCTTCCTCACTCCTTCTTTCCTCCCCCCCCCCCCCCGCCTCTCCTTCCACCCACACAGACAGACAGAAACACACACACACACACACCCCCCCCTCCTCCTTATGTACGGCCCTGTCTTGTGTCGACCGCTGGCTATCTGTCTCCTCTGGCGTAGATATCGTGTGGCTCGTGGTGGTGTTGGTTGTGGGTAGATAATGCAAGAGAAACAATGCCGTGACGAAGGGACGACCGTCGAGGGCGAAAAGGGGGCGGATCCCCGTGTGCTCTTATTGCTCGACCTCTCCGGTTTCCTCGGTCCTAGCGAGACCTGCAAGTTTTTATCAGTTGACCCGTTGGTTTGTCGGAAGATACCACGCGTAGAGGCGGCCGCAGAGAGTCTGAGAGAGCTAGAGGGAGACAGAGGGAGAGAGTAAGAGAGAGACAGAGGCTAAGATAGCAGCGAGAAGTAGAGAGAGAGGGAGGGGGGAGAGAGGTTTTGTGAGAGATAAAACGGGACTCAAGAGTCAAAGATAGATAGACGAAAGAGAGAGGAGGCTCTAGCTTGAAGAGGACCTGATGTTGTGGTGTCCATACTTGCGTCCCACCACCACCACCACCACCACCACCACCACCACCGACCTCCAACCAACTATCTATCAGTGTGTCTCTGCCAGCGTGTGTGTATGGTGTGTGTGTTTGCAGAGAGCAGCCCTTCTTGCCCTTGTAGTCTCCAGCCCTCGATCAGTCTCGGCATCTCCAAGAGTGGACTAGACGTCATCAAGCTTCTCGCGCGCCTTTCTACACGAGTTGTTGCTTTCCCACGTGTGTGTGCTCCGGAGTGCCAATTATCTGGAAGATTTATTCTGTTACCTATTCCATTTAAATAGAAGGATATTTCACCAGTGGCTTCGTAATTTCCCGTGTGTTTGTTACGCAGTGTTGCATTCTCTTTCCAAATAGAAGGTTTGTTTGGTTTTGTGTTTGATAGAACTGTTGGGTGTTTGTTTTTTTCGTTTTTTCTTTTTTTTCTTTTTTTTTTAAAATCTTAAGATCTAGGCTAGATCTAGTTAATTGGATTGCTTAATGGCGTGTTTACTTGTAAAATGTATTTTTCCCCTCGCGAGTCAAAATATGTTGTTATTGATTGACTGTTTGTGGAGACATCAGCCTAGTGCGCAGTAGGCCTCCATCTAGATCTGTGTATGTAATCTACGCGGTGCAGAAAACTGCAGATTCGATTCCATTATCTTCTAAGGCAGTGGACATCATTGTGAAACAGTGTAATGGATAATTAACTCCTTTGAGACGATTACTTTACTGGTAGATAATTAATGCCTTTGAGACGATTACTCTACTGATTCTTCGCTGTATTGAAATATCTGGGCTAGATCTACTTAGGAACTCGATAGTTTTGGTGCAAACTCATATTCAACTCTAGATCTGCATGTTTAATTGCCCCTCCCTCCCTTTTTTTTTGTTGTAAAGTTGCTCCACCCATCTCTATTTTTACCCTCCACCACCACTGTCATCACCCACCATTTTTATTCGTATCTTCTTCCTCTTTTTGATTTTTTAAAAAGCGGAACATAATTTGTTTTAGACGCTACTTGATCTACTCTCATCATCATTTTCGTCATCATCATCGTTTTCCTTTCTTTCTTTTTTTGTCGTCCTCATTATTTATTAATTACTGCCTCCATTATTTATATCGCATTATTATTATTATTAATATGATATGTTATTATCACCATCACCATTATTATTATTATTATTATTATTATTATTATTATTATTATTATTATTATTATTATTATTATTATTATTGTTGTTATTATTACTATTATTAGTTTCACGGTTTGATTAGGGATGTCCTATTACTTTCTTCCGACCTGAATTGGTCCAATGTTTAATCGTAAACGACACTCGATGACTTTCCAAGCACACACCTGTACCGAGCAGAAAGGGGCGTGAAAAACTCGATCAGTTTCCCGCAGGCTATTTATCCACAGTCCTCCGCCAGCCTCTCCTCCACACAGAACACACAGCACAAAGTGTGGCAAAGTGTCGCTAAGTGCGCACCGTGTCCGTCTGTTGCCGAGCACTGCACGAGACAGCCATGCAGAAACCTTGAGTGTGAGTGTGTGTGTGTGTGTGTGTGTGTGTGTGTGTGTGTGTGGAAACTGGTCTTCTGTAAGTACCG
>NW_004797441.1:341296-344595 GCF_000002075.1 Aplysia californica
ACACACACACTTTCAATTGTTTAAAAGTAGGTCATGTGTAGAAGAAACTGATCAAGAACTCGCCCCCGTCGGTATCGATATGGCTAAATGAGGCAGTACCAATGAAACCAAATGTTCGCTACCGCTGCAGCAGCATTCACGCATTGTGTGACGTAAGCCTAGGCTCTTCTTGACACATAATTCACACAACCTTGCACACTCGACCACCAGTAAAATGACACAACTGAATATTAACACCTAAGAAGCTGGCCGGAATGTTCACCAGAAAAAAAGAGACATACTAAAACTATAGTACTGGAGCTGTTTGAAAGAAACATTCTTGAACAGTTTCTTTTTTTCTGGTAAGTGTTTTACGGCGCTCGCAACTGCGTACTACGTTGCGAGCGGGACACATTTTAAGTATGTTCAGTTTGTTAATTCTGTATTTTTCCCGGGTTGCGGCCGAAGACTACTCTTATCAATTTTAGAAACAGCAAGGGATGGTTAACGTGTGCGATTTGCACACGGGACATCCGATATTTTTTCGCGCATATCCCAGAAGGCTAGGTGTTAGATCTTACTAAAATCAGGGGTGTGGCTGAAAGACAGAAGTAAGAAAGAGCCACGGAGTACCAATAGATAGGCTGCAAAGAGAGTAAGGAACTCAGAGGAGGAGGTAAATGGGGGGTGGAGACAAAAGCAGACGACAAAAGTGATTAGAGAACAGGAAATGAGGTGAAAGGTGAAAATTTTAGAGAAGAAAAAAGTTTGTCGAGAGAATAAGTTTTAAACTGTTCCACTGTTCCACTAAAAAAACAATTACAAAGTTCTATCCAACATTTTTTGCAGTTTTGAATAAATGAGTCCACAAGGTCAGAAAAACACATCTTCTATCTGCTCTATTAAAACGATTGTTCAGTGGTTATCACGATACTCAAAGAATTGCATTCGAAAAAGCTTGACTTGTAGTGAAATTCAAAATTTCCAACTTCAAATTTCTTAAAATTGGGTACTGAGCAGATAGAACGTTGTAATTCTAGAGTAACGAGTACTTAAGAAAAGGTGGACGAATTCAAGACAACTTTCCGCACGTAGAGTTATGACGTACCTAGTCTTCATTAAATCGCATGACGTCATTGGCCGCAGCCAGAGAAGTAAATCTACTGGCAATTGGTTTCAGTTTCACGAATATTTCGAAGTAATTTCTTGTATGTATCTTCGTGCAGCTCAGGTAATAGACAAGGAGTTGATTGGTAATAGACAAGGAGTTGATTCCTGTGTTGATTAAGCTTGCACGACAGTACAGTACAGCTTGAATTTCAGATTGAGTGACTGTGGTCGCATGGACTGGACACACGAAATGAGATTGCTTGAATCCATTAACTCTTAGTTAACAGAACGCTATTCTTCTTTTGCACACAATTTCGTCGTCTAAGTTTTCAGTTTCATAGACAGAGAGAGAGAGAGAGAGGATGTTTTACGGAATGGGTTGTTTCAGCACGTGGGACATATTATTAAGTGTCCAGTCTTGTTGTGTGTATGTGTGACTGCACCTACGCTTTGTAACATCCATTGCCATTGTAAACGACCAAGACAAAATTCTCCTTGCGAGTTGAATAAAGATTGTCCTCTTGAAATTTGTATACAATTGACTTTCAATATGTATACTCTCAAACCCCAAAACCAGAAATATACTATGATATGACACCTTTATGCTATTGCAGTTTACATCAATGAAGCTAGGGTACATTGTCGCCGCGGAAATGGCGCCCAGCAAATCTATGAATGTGCGCTTAAAGCAAAGAGCAGTTATTGAGTTCCTTACTGCAGAGGGAGCTGCACCCAGAGTTATTCATAGGCGAATGAAGCTTGTCTGTAGTGAAGCATGTGTAGATGCAAGTACTGTTCGAAGATCGGCAAAGGAGATCGCTGAAACCAGTCCAGCAGAGACAGATTTGCATGACCAAGCTCGATGTTGTCGTCCCAACTCTGCCAGTGATGTTCCACACCAGGAGAGAGTGGATGAGATCACCCAAGCAAACCGGCGGATCAAAGTAAGAGATGTCAATGAAATGGTAAGGAATTCTGTAGGGAGTGCTCAGTGTATTATCCATGATGTTTTGGGGTACAGTAAAGTGTGTGCTCGGTGAGTTCCCCACATGTTGTCACCCGAGCTGAAATTGAACCGAAGTCAAGTTAGTGATGAACTCCTGGCTCGTTATACCTATGAAGAAGAAGCTTTCTTATGCCGTATAGTTACAGGAGACGAGACTTGGGTACACCATTATGATCCAGAGAACAAAAGACAATCGAAAGAATACAGGCACACTAGCTCACCTAGCCCCAAGAAGTTCAAAGTTGTTTCATCTGCAAAGAAAGTGCTTATGACAGTATTTTGGGACAGTAAAGGTCTGATTCATATGGAAATTTTGGAACAGGGCTCAACTATCAACTCTGAACGATATATTGAGACCCCGAGAAAACTTAGAGCACGGCTGTCACGAGTTCGGCCAGGAAAAAATGCAATTTTACACCACGACAACGCCAGTCCTCACACGAGTCGATAGACTCAAGATGCCATGAAAAGTCTCAGATTTCAAGAGACCTTACCGCACCCGTCATAAAGTCAAGACCTATGGTGAAGACCTTGCTCCCTCTTACTTTTGTCTTTTTCCTAAGTTTAAGGAGTACCTCAAAGGAAAACGTTATGCAGATGACAATGAAGTTCAAGAAGATGTGCGTCGCTGGTTCAGAGGAAAACCACATGAATTTTTCACCAACGCAAGTGACAACTTATTCGATGTTGGCGGATCTGCATCGACAAAGAAAGGGACTATGTTGAAAAAAAAAGGTGTCATGTAGCAGATATCCTGAGCTTTCATTTGGTGTATACTTTTTGTATGTAACATCAGTAATAAAGAAATTATGAGCTTGGAGGCAAAACATTTTGAACGACCCATGTACTTATAAGTGTTTCTAGCCCATATTTAGTTGGTTGTTGAGGAGGATTCTATGGGTAGGTTCTGACTCTATTCTTTCTTTCCTTCTGCTGTTTTTATCCGGCTTTCTTTCTTTTTCCCCAGCTCTTCTTAATGACCGTAGTTGCATTGATGTGCTTCTCTTTACTCAAATAATCTAACCTTAAACCAAAAATAAACTAACCAACAAATACATTCACTGGCTTTGTCGACATCCACTTTCTAAATACTGATCTAAACTCATGAGCTTCGATAACTTTTAATATCTAACAATCTCTCTTGTCGACAGGCAATGCTCGAGGACTTCATGGAGGTGAAGGTCTGCTTCAGCCCACCTCCCCC
>NW_004797441.1:344850-346329 GCF_000002075.1 Aplysia californica
TCCCCAATGCTACCTAGACAAAGGGAAGAGACATTGATGTGCGTGGAAGGTTAAATTATAAACCCTGGATGAATCAAACTGACATCTGCGGAGTAATCGTTAGCCTCTTATTTAACCGGCCTACATATTTGCATCGTGGTCTTGATTTTGCTGCATTTTTTACTTGTGTCACGATGTGGTGGAATCAGGCGCTCGTCAAATTCTTTGCATGAGGAGTTATTGGTGTGCTCTTAGAATCTACAAGCTGGGCCCCCTTTCGATGAAAGGGATGATCGGTGCTTTAATATCAACTAAAAGTCATTGGCCTACTATATTTACACTCTACTGGAATGGGGAAATAAATCTTGAGAGATGCAAAAAATTAGAAGGTCTAGATCTATACTCTCAAAACAAAATGGGCCTCGCGAAATATCACTTCCGGATTTTCTACAATTACAGAGACAGAAGCGTCGGTCTACAAAAGCGACCGGCGAAATAAAGAAATTTACCTTTTTGCAGCACAACTGTCTCACAACTGAAAAAAACCAAGGGCGCCATGATCTGGAGAATATTTTAAAGAATTTTTTGGCGAAAACCGCATGTCGGTCGATGCAGCCATTAAAAAGCCTTTTGAATAGCAAAATTTGGCCACCACAAATAGATAATAGATTAATTTGCCTCGCTTTCGATGAAAATTTGCGATTGAAGAAGAATGGTATCGCTTGGCTTCATAGATTATACTAGCGGAGAAATGCCCACTAAAGTTTGATGACTTCCATAGTTTGAGAGGTCTTGGAAACTGGGTTTCTTCGATTTCATTATTCTGACGAGCGCCTGATTTCACCATGATGCCTCACATTTGTTACAAAAATAAAGAGACATGAAGGTTCTCTTTTAAAGACCGACAGTTATGACAAAATACATTGTTTTTACTTACCCTATGTTGGTACTGTCTGTCTATCTGTCTATCCTGATCTTCCCAGCACTGAATGACCGTTATCCTGTCTATGTACTTTTCTTTACTCAAGCTATGGAAGTAAATACATGTCGTCTAGTTTGTTCCGTCTGGGGCATTTTGTAGGTCTTCACTCACTTTTATAATATATGACTTCATCTGATAGAATTTTTTGCCCCAAAAACAAAATTCCCAAACAAGAATCTTTCGATATTCTACAAACTTGTTTCAAGGTACTAATATTGTTCCCTATTTTGTCTGGGGATGTTTTTGATCGTTGCTTGTTTAGCCACTGTTTTTAATATGGTATTTAGAATTATGTTTAAGGAGGGGGGGGGCTGGGTTCTTTTTTTTTCAATTAACTTTTTGTTTTGTTTTTCTTATTGTTGTTTTTTCTTGGGCGAAGGAGACTTTATTTGTTCGTTTTTTTAATCTAAATTTTTTTTAAAACAGATTTTGCTTTTCTACTAAGCACTATTACATCAAAAGTGTGTGTCTGTGTGTGTGTGTGTGTGTGTGTGTGTGTGTGTGTGTGTGTTGTACTA
>NW_004797441.1:347078-350517 GCF_000002075.1 Aplysia californica
TATATATATATATATAGGCCTCTGCTGGATATACCTTTTTAAACTCCTGTAAATGTTGGTGTGTTCTACTTGTGATAGGTCTTCTTTGCAAACGTAGAGAAAGGCCAGTCGTGCTTGGCGGCTTGTGGTTGGGTGCTTTGGCTATATCTTGCCAGTACGCTACCTCAGAATGACAACGTTCCATCTGCTCAAATACCTAGTTTTGATAAATTTGATGTCAAAACTTTTTAGGTTCACTCTATATCAAGTTTGTTTCCGATTGCGATTCTCTGAATTTATTGATAACGACTAGGAGTTGTTTTACGATTTGATTTTGATAAAGCAGATATAGCATGCACTTTCTGACCTCAGAATTCAAAACAACCAAAAATGTCAGTCAGAACTTTGTAATTCTGAGGTAGCGAGTAGTCAGAGAAAACGAACTTACTGAATGTCCTGTTGTAATGGTTGCCGGAGAGCTTGTATGTCAACCACTTTTATGCTCCTCACCCCCCCCCTTCCCTCACCCCCTTATTCTTCCTGGTCAAATGATCGACTGTTATTGTAATGATAAACATTTGCTGAAGAAAGTGTTATATAGGTATTTGACTTTGTATTGTCCAGAACTTTGACACGCCAGTCTGAAGATATTAACATGATCAGAAGGCACGTGAAATAATAGGAGAGAGTTCATTTTTATCGAGACGTCCCTGTCTATCTGCAGAGATGCTGAATCCCACTCAGGCAGGGTTGCCCCCCACCCACCCACCCAAGACAGAATCAGAATAGCTGATCTTCTTCATATTATCTAAATTATATCATTAAAACTAGCAGAACGTGATGGCCAATATACAAGTATATTGGAACTGACTCAAGTGTTGGAACAGCGCCCGGTGGAAGCAGAAATGAACCAAACGTGCCAACTAGCCTAATGGGCGACTGTCGACTAGAAGCAAAGATAGTACAAAACAAGATGGTCCACTCAGCCAAAAAGGTGTCCGCCGGAAGTCCGCTCTTTGCTTCAGATGGCGCTGCAGACTGTTTTGAAGCTCTCTTTCGTTTTTCCAGAAGAAGAATATAGGAATAGCACCTCCTTGCGTGCGCAGATCGACTGCTGTTCATCAGCAGTTCGGGTTCGTTCAGTGCGGAATTTTAGGTTTTTTAAAATATATTTTAATGACCTCTCGCCTTTCATTCTAAAGTCAAATTAAACGAAGAAAACAATCACCCCTTTCTCCGGAAAGTTTTTTTTTGTCAGCGTAATCATTTTAAAAAGCGTTCTTCCGAAATGTATTTAAAAACTTACAAGTTTCACTTTGATTTTTTTAACACTGGTAGGGTAACGCTGTTCGCAAAGGGTGCGCTTTTGCGAAGAGGGCGCACCGAATTTTGAGGACACTTTTTTAATTGGCTCAAAGAAAGGAGTGACCCCTCTTGTTATGTAGACTCTTTGCTCACTAAGGCCCCGATTGTGGCCGCCCGAGTCGCGGCAAAGCGTTGTTCTGTATTATTTGAGTTAAGAAAAGCATTGCCCACCACACAGATTCCTACATATGGTGATTTATTAGACCATGTAGATGACGAGAACTCGATGAAAAAACTATGCCTACTTATTTTTTAAATTTAGATGTTTTTGCTCCTTCCCCTCAACTCAATTGATACCATTTAGGAGGCTTTCGCCTCATTTGGCTTTGTCCTATGGGAGATGGATGCTAAATTTAGAGGCCCCGCCACTTTACCAGACTAACAGTGTTTAAATATAACATAATATAATAAACATAATATATTAATAATAATAGTGTAAAACGCATATAGCTTGCTGTCGAGCATGGATATGCGTTGTAAAAATGCTATTTCTTATTAAAATTTAGCAGTAGTAGTAACGTGGAGTTAAACGTCTGCCATTCTTATACGAGTATGATCAGTAGAAAATTCTTGACATCAGATGGAAGGATAAAATACCAGGCACCGAAGTTCTCGAAAGGGCAAATGCCGAGTTTGTTTTCTCAGCTCAAAGAGGACTCAACTTCGCTGGACTGGCCATGTCGTAAGAATGTTAGGTTTCAGAATCCCTAAGGCAGTATTCTATTCTGAATTGGCATAATGGAAGAGAAAGGCTACCGCACCAAAATACCGCTAACTCAAAGGCACCCTGAAATGTTTCTGAAGGACTTAAATCCTTCGACATGCGCGAGCCTTACTCCTGACAAACTCAGCTGGAGAGTAACAGTCACAGTGGGCAGCAAATCAAATTATGAGACTTCACGAATAAGAAATGCTAAAACTAAGCGAGAAGCCCGTAAGCTGCACACATCCACAAATGGAAGTGGAAGCTTCCAAGTCTTTTATTACTTTTTTTCTTAGGGGGGTAGGTAAGAATCTGTGGTGGAAATCTTGTTTATATTGCTATTAGGTGGTTTTCCTTTGTAGAGAAGACTGACAGTATTCTCAGTATTCATAATATGTGTGGTTTTGTACTATAAAAATGTATTTTGGCTCACCTTTGAGCATTTGAATTGGTTTTTTGCGTTTTTCTCAAAATGCCTTTTTCCTACTCCCGTGTCCCACTATTTTGAGTAGATCTCTGTAAGTTACTGTCAGACTTGGCTGAAACTTTGACACAATGTTCTGAAGATGTACATTTACCACTTAACAAGGAGATTTTTTACTTTTATCTTGTAATTTTTCAATGAAGAGAAGTTTCGTGTCCATTTGTCCTGAAATGTCAGATTTTAATATAGCCAATTATAGCCCACTTTAGGGTTAAATATCTTGGGAACTGAAGAAATAAATTGAATTCTGCTTTTGTAAGGTGGTAGAGGATGCCCACATGTGTAACTATGCTAAATATCATGCTTACAACTTAAATGGTTGTTGAGATCTACCTAAAAAAATGTTGTGTGTAAAATGCTGACTTGGCATTTGGTTTGTGGTGCTACTCCGTGGAAAAATGTGAGAATGTGTTTTTTAAGGTTCAGGGTCCTTCATTTCGATCAAACGAACATACCAATGCACACTAACTAGCTCAAAGACAAGTAAATAGCAAGATAGTGTATACCATAGCCACCTCCCCACGTTCGCAATATGGCAAACTTTTCTTCTGCCTGTATTGATCTCATCGGCCCCAGCAGAAACCACAAGTCATCTCTTGACCTTTAATTTCTTCTAATTCTATTCTACAGGAGAAATATAGATGTATTAGTCATCACCAGACAATGACTGACAAGCTATTATTATGATCACAGGCACACTAGTTGTCTTCCTATGTGTGTGTTCTTTAGTCAAATAACGGGTGTATGTATTTGAAAGGATTGTTGCTCGCTGGAAGGGCTAGTATGGTTGAAGGATTCGTATTTTGCAAGCTGTCAAATTTTAGCTTATTGTGAAGTACTTAGAGCCACTCAGGTTCATCATCATCATCATCATCATCATCATCATCATCATCATCATCATCATCATC
>NW_004797441.1:350737-374206 GCF_000002075.1 Aplysia californica
ACTTTTTTTAAATTATTGTTATTTTTAATATTATTATCATTACCGTCAATATTATTATACTATTATCATTAATATTATTATCATTATCATTACATGCATTTTTATATTTGTTCTTTTTTTAAATCATTATGCGTACTCATAAAACCTTATTATGCCGTTGCGAGCGCGTAAAACACTTGCAAAAAATAAAGAAATTATTGTTATAATAATTATTAATGTCATTATTTAATATCGGAGGTCATTGTCGTACTCGGGGATTTCTCGTTATCATGAGAGGGCCTTTCCCGTCCGCCGGCAGCTGCGATGGCAGCTGGTTGTGAGATTGACCAGTGCTCGTCAGAGCAAGGTCGAGTGGGAGCAGATTTTAGCGTCCATAGAAACTGTCTTTTCTTTGGCCGGTCTGGTGTGGTGGTTTGTCGGAGGGGTCCCTCTGTTCGACGGCGAGTGGAGGTGAAGCAGGTGGAGTTGGTTTTGTTTTGTTTTTGTTTTTTTGTTTTGCTGTGTTACGATTGGCCTTTTTGGTTATATGGATTTTGCTTTGTTTTTTTGGTGTTTTTTTATGAAGGAAGAGTATGGGTTTTTTTTCTTCGGCTCTTTTTCATGAGGGGGGGGGGGGTATGGGTGATTGAACAAAAGAGGTGCACAGAATGGGAGGAGGGAGCGGCGAGTAAATGAAAAGACGAAGAGTTTCAATCATTGCAGAAAATTATTCTGCTGCATCCGAAAGAGACTAAAAATAAACTTGGTTTTAGAGGGATTTTTTAAATTTTTTTTTTTTTTTTTGCTTGTGAGTTATCTGGGGTTTTTTGTTGTTGTTCTTGTTGCTGTAATTGTTTTTGCCCGTGCGTGTGTGTCTGGGGGTTTTCCCCAGTTTTTATTTTAAGTGTGTGATAGTCATTTCCACCTGTCAGCAAAGCTTGTGATCAACTCCGTCATGACGTTTGTGTTGACGAGAATGGAATAGAAACAAGACAGGCGTAAAGTCAGAACAATGTGTGCCACAACGCGGTGAAATTAGCCACTGGTCAATTTTTGGGCATATGGTGTCATTGATATCATCGGAGGGGGGGGGCTACACCTCGAGGCTATCTCGCTTATTACTGGACCGAATTTTACCAAATTTCACACATATAACAAGCATAGAAGGAGTCTTAAAATCCGCAGTCACATTTGAGAAAAAAGTTTCGTTTCCATGGATACGCCGCCATATTGGATTTTATTGACATGTCGTACGTAATGAATACCGTACTTATCGCTCATGGAAATTGATTGGGTTTTTTTGCATGCGTGTTCACAAACATTAGATCTAAAAATGTGTCTGGGTTTTTTTCCTAAACGAATTAGAACATTTTTAATGAATTTTTTCCTGAGGTAGCATTCAAGTTTGCGAAAAATCCTTGAAAATCCACACTCCAGACACCACCAACAAAAATCTATTCCATATATCAAAAATTCAACTAACATATTTTTAGTATTACCTCTTTTCTTCATTCTATGACATTTTCATGAAAATTGGATGAAAACTGGTGGAGTTATTAAAAAAAGTAAAGAGAAAAGTCGCGGTTTGAGACAACGGCCGATAAAGAAAAATAAAATACTGATTTTATGAGGAAATGGCGGTTACAAACATGCCCGGTATGGGAAAAAATAAGGTTTTTGGGGGTTCTTATGCGATGAAATAGTTGTAGGAAAGGCTGAGGAAGCTAAAAATGCCTACAACTCAAATTCCATGATTTTGAGCCGAATTTTGACTTTGGGGGTGTAGCCCCCCCCCCCCCCCCCTTTAAAGCTCGTTCTTTCACTTTGCTTTCGATTTTTAAAAATATCTTTATCTTGAATAGAAGCTAGGTTATTATGATTAAATGAGGCAGAGGTCGCCTGTAGTACAGGTAAAATTGCGAGAAAATAGCAGCCAAAGTTTGGTGACCTCTGCAAATTTCATTTTTTCGGCCTATGATCAACGTTTTTCAGTAAAATTCAGTCAGAGCTATGTTTATAAAATATGGACAGAAAATGTCTTGAAGGGAAAAAATCTATAAAATTGCCAAACTGGCGGAAAGATAACGGTTTCTTCAATTTTATTCTGTCACAACGATGTCTCATATTTACTTGGAGAACCTGAAAACATTGGGTGACGGGGAAACACCCAGGATGATCTGTATTATATGTGAGAGAGTGTGCGAGCAGAGGAATAAATGGAGAATTATGATCGACGTTATTGTTTCAGATATGGCACATGATGATGATGATGATGATGATGATGATGATGATGATGATGATGATGATGATGATGATGATGATGATGATGATGATGATGATGATGATTACGGACTGAGTTAAGTTGTGCTTTTCTACCTTGGCTTTGAGCTCTTTTCCAGCGCACCAAAGTTTCTAACACGTGTGTGGAATTTAAGATTTTAAAAGTTCCTTTACACATGTAGATATATGCCACTACTACTGCTACTACTACTACTACTACTACTACTACTACTACTACTACTACTACTACTACTACTACTACTACTACTACTACTACTACTACTACTACTACTACTACTACTACTACTACTACTACTACTACTACTACCACTACTACTACTACTACTACTGCTACTACTACTACTACTACTACTACTACTACTACTACTACTACTACTACTACTACTACTACTACTACTACTACTACTACTACTACTACTACTACTACTAATAATAATAATAATAATAATAATAATAATAATAATAATAATAATAATAATAATAATAATAGTAATTACCTTCACATTAATATTAATAATAATATATGATATGACGGTACATATACATAATATATTATATCCGTACCATTTCTTGCCATAGCATTTCCCTTTCTCTGGTCTTTCCAATTTGCGTTTATCGCACCTTTTGGCATTGTGACGTAGATGCTCGCACTGTGGTTACTACAGCTAGTGAAGTCATTAGATCTAACATTATTTTTGTTTGACCGGGCGTTTCATTGAACCTTTACATAATGTTATTGGAAATTTTACAAGTCTCAACCTTTTTTTATTCCTTGCTGTTCACAATGATGAAGATGATGATGATGATGATGATGATGATAATGATGATGATGATGATGAAGATGATGATGATGATGATGATGAGGATGATGATGATGATGATGATGATGATGATGATGATGATGATGATGATGATGGTGACGATGATGTCTCTCCATAGCAGAGACACTGCCTTGCACGCAACCGAGAAAAAGAGACAATTTATCCCGTGCAGAAAGGTCGGCCCTTTGCGAACTTACTGCTAACACCAATGTTACTATCCGTGAAGCTGACAAGGGGGGCTCCATTGTGGTCATGGACACCACTGACTACAACAATGCCATATCTACCATGTTGAACAACCCTTCTCTCTATGAACCCCTTAGCTTTGATCCCACTTCCTCTCATCTTAGCGCCATTCAGAACCAAATCCGCCTTCTCGAATATCTCAACGTAATATCCCCGGATTTGTCCAAATGTATTCTTCACGTGGAGGTGTCGTGCCCGTACTTTTGTGGCCTACCTAAGATCCACATATTACATAACAACAATTCCAAACTCCCATCATTTAGAGGTATCATTTCGCAAATTAATGGTCCTACCGTCAGAGCTTCGTATTGGCTGGACAGCATCCTCAAACCTTTTGTCCCTGACTTTTGTGGTAATAATAATAATAATAGATAGCATTTGTATAGCGCATATCCCCGTTCATCAGCAGGCCCTATGCGCTTTACACTATATTATTACCCCAGCAGACCATAGAACACTCTGAAACATTTTCAGCTTCCCGGGAAGCATACAGTGCAAGCAGCTGATTAAGCGCTCAAACACCAACAAACTGACAAGATCTTTCGCTGTCTATAGCCGGGTACCCAATCCCACCTGGGTGAAGTGAGGAAAATCCGTGTAAAGTGCCTTTCCCAAGGACACAACGTCGAGCCCCTGACGGGATTCGAACCCATGACCTTACGGTTGCGAGTCCGAGAGCCTAACCACTAGGCCACCGACGCACACGTGGTACCCACTGGGTGAAAGACAACCTCCACGTTCTCCAAAAAAATAGAAACTATAAATTCTGAAAATGTCCTCACTTCTCAAGCTAATTTTCTTGCCATAGACGTAGTAAACATGTACAACAACATACCTCATCAAGAAGGCATTGGGGCCTGCCGCACAGCCATCAGAAGCCTTGCAACATACAACACACGTCAAACTTTAGAAATTTGCAAACTATTGAAACTAGTCCTCACCCTCAACAATTTTTCATTTAACAAACAAAATTTTCTCTAACTGACCGGCACAGCAATGGGTACCCTGGTAGCCTCTTCCTATGTCAACCTATTTATGGCTGAATTTTGGCGCAAATTATGTCTCCCCACTTCCCAACCAACCATTTCTACTAATGCGTTACATGGACGACATTATCGCCCTGCATAACGGTTGCTCTGAAACAACTCAAAAATGTCTCACTGATCTCAACAAGGCACACCACAGCATCAACTTTACTTTTTCCACCCAAGGAAAATCCACTTATTTTCTGGACTTGTCCCTCCTCATTATAAATAACAAAAATTTAACAGACCTGTACAAAAAACTTACCGACTCCAACCGCTATCTCCCACTTTCTTCAAACCATCCCAAACATTATAAAATTCAACGAGAATGGCATAAAGCGGGAGATTGATACAAGAATCACCATAGAATATGATACTTACTTAGGGGTATCAAATACAGATATATGCTCCATGCAATGACTCATACCCCGAAGAACAGCGACATCAGTTCTATGATCAACAGAGTGACCTTTAAACATCGTGGATGGCAAAGATAATGTGACAATCTTCGGGAACTTTAAGGACAGAGTGGGAACAAGGAAGACGACGTGGGAGAGATACATGAGGCCACACAGTGACAGAGAAGCAGATCAAAACAGCAATGGAGAAATGCTATTACAGTTGTGGGCAGAACATAACCTCGTCATATCAAATACCTTCTTCCAACACAAAAGGAGTCAAGTAAAAAATTGGTACAAATGGAACGACTTAAAGATAGTATCACAAATTGATTTTATCCTATCCAAAAGATCGAAACTGAGAAAAATCAGAGACTCAAGAGTGATTCCCAATCCCATCTACATCATAGACACTGACCACAGACCAGTCATCATGACTATTGACACACCAAACAGGAAAAGGCCAGAAGCAAAGAAACAACGAGGAGTTGTAAATCTCAGAAATATAAATGACAATACCAAAGATAAGATACATGAACGTTTGAAAGATGTATTTCACAAATTGCCCAAACAACCGGGAGGCATTGAAGAAGAATGGAGCCACTTCAAAGCAAGTGTGTACAGAGCATTAAAAGGAGAGTGCGCACAAGGAAAATAAGAGAGCAGAAAGAGAAAATTACTATATGGTGGAATGACCAAGTGAAGGAAGCCATCCAGCTGAAGAAAAAGGCATTCAAAAAGAGGCAGAAATCAAAGACAAAGGAGGATTACATCCTTTAAAGAAAGGAACGCCGCTAAACATCAAGGGTTGTAAAAGAAGCTTAAGAACAGATCCTGAACAATATATTATTATGGAGAACAGCTGGTTAACAAAATGTAAAGGAGACCCTTGAGAGTTTTCAAGAGAGTTAAAAGCATTAGGATGCGGGAAGAACAATTCAACCAAACTGAAATAGTCAATGATGAGAACGGAAACCCTATTTTCAGAAAGCTAAAGATTAAGGAAAGATGGAAACGCTATTTCCAGGAGATGCTGAATCCTACAGGAGAGACAACACCAAACAACTTCTCACCGAAAGAAACCACTCCAGAACCAACAATACTGCTGAGTGAAACCCAACATGTTATAAAAAACAGCCCGACAAACAAGGCGTTGAAAACATCACAGCGGAAGATATCAAACTATGAGGCCATACCTAAGAACTCTGGCTATGTAGGATATTTAACCTGGTATGGACGACAAAAACAACACCCGATGGCTGGCAACGAGCTGTCATTGTACAATTTTGAAAAAAGAAAGGTAACAAAAGAGACAGTGGAATCTAAAGAGGAATATCCCTTCTCAGCCGTGTGGGTATAACGTTTGCCAAGACACTGGAAATGAGAATGAGACCAATTGTGGAGACTCAACTCAATGAATTCCTGTTTGGCTTCAGAAAACCCCGGGGTTGTACTGATGCTTTTTTACATTAGGCCAGTAGTGTGAGACTGCCATTGGACATGACAAGACCTCAATGTAGTCTTCGTGGACCACGAAAAGGCCTTCGACAGGGTCAATAGATGTCAACTTTGGGAAGTCTTAGAGGAATATGATGTAACAGGACAATTACAGGAGAACATCATGGTACTTTATAAGAAATAGCCTGTGTGCCGTAAGATCAACAGAAGGACTATCGGCTGCTTCCCCATCAGGTCTGGGGTGAGACAAGGGTGTGTTCTCTCTCCGCTGCTCTTCATCCCTCACATGGATAAGATCTTGAAAGCAGCAAATGACAACATCACTGAACTGAACAAGCTTCTAGTTGCTGATGACCAGAGTACATTAAATACAGATGAAGAGGAATCACAAAAATATACCACAAAACTAATTAATGAGGAATGTAAACACCTAAACACGAAAATCTCCATTTCAAAAACAGAAGTTATGAAGGCCAGAAGAAACCCAGGGGGACTCAACATACTTATTGACGAAACACAACTCCAAATAGTAGAGGAAATTAAATATTTGGGAAGCATCTTCTCACAAAATGGGCGTATGGACAAAGAAAAAGAAACAAGAACTATGAAGGCAAATGCCAGCTAGCTCCCCTTTTCAGTCACAAGAACATCCCAACTGAAGTGAAATCCCAGCTCATCAATAGAATCTTTATACCAACCTTAACATACCAGTGCCAAACATGGTCTCTAGACAAGGCATGAGAAAGAAAAATCAATGCACGCGAAATTAGTTGTTTCCGCAAAACCACCAACGTCACCAGAGGAGACCGCATATGGAACGAGACCATACATCTACCAGCAGTAAATTCATTACAGCGGCAAAGAGTCAAATGGTTCGGACATCTAACCAGAATGCCTCAGAAACAACTAGCGGCTAGAGCTTACCACACCCGCGAGTCCGGCTTTAACTTTAAATCTAGAGGAAGATCAAGATAAGACCTGACTGGATGGGGTTAAAAAAGTCCTGGACCAACATAACTAATTAACATATCTATTACAGACGCTGAAAGCAGCACACCCCCTCGACATCCTAAGGATACCAGAGGAAGGAAAAAGTAAAGTAAGATCTGAACTGAGGAGCAAAAGTGTTCACTTTGTTGCAACTGGCACCTCTCTTGATGGTTGTTTCATCTGTAGAATGAGTAATAGGCTTACACTGCTAATACCGTGAGTCGTGGAAGGACGGCGGCAGTGGTGACTATAAGAGAAATATGACGACATGAGGGATATATATAATGTAGAGAGAATGTATGTGGAGTTGAAGAACAAGTAATGTGGGATGGAGAAGAAAAGAGAGGTACGGGTATGAAGATGGGAGGGGAGTGGGAACACACGAAAGCACACACACACACACACACACACACATATATATATATATATATATTTATATATTATATATATATATATATATATATATATATATATATATATATATATATATACACACACACACATACAGAGAGTGAGAGAGAGAGAGAAAGAGAGAGAGAGGGGGCGGGGGCTGGGGAAAGGGGATTTGGAGTAAGGGGGAGGGGCATGCAGCGGATCCTATATTCCATTTCATAGCATGTTTTGTTCTAGTTCATGCGACATAAAAGAAAGAAAATCTGGATCAGGACTAACAATAGACCTAATAAACTTTATCAAGCAAATACTTTCATCAGATACTTTAATAGGCTCCTCAATTTATTTTGACTGTGTTAACAACACGAGTCCGGACTCTTCACACTAGATCTAGATCTAGGCCCTGCGCAATGAAAGGCTTTGGGCAGGGCAAAAAAAAAGGAGGGAGGGGGGAGCACAGTGAAAAGGAAATACTTGGGTCTAAAAAGTCTCGTTTTCTTTATACTAACGAATGAACTAAGGCACAATGTAAGGTCAGTGATTATTAAACATTACCAAAACTGATTAACTTTTCAAACTGAAGTTTAAAAATCTCTCGGCGATGTATTTCCCTGTCTCGTACATTTCAAACAATGAAGAGAGGGAGCCAAAAGCTCAAGGCGCAAAACTACATGACGTCACGGCTTTTCGCGATGTCACGGTGGAAGGGTCCAGCTAGGTTTTCGCGGATTTGGTTGCCAAAAAGGGTAAAACTTCACTAGGCAAGGTAAGACTTCTACGATAACCATTAAAACGGTTTCTGGAAGAACAAATAATGGTTTACCAACAAGGGAAGTTTGAAAAAAATATGACGTAAAAATTTATCAAAAACCAATGGTTAAAAATTGTCCAATTTTCAACTTGAAATATCTTGAGACTCATTACTCGCACATCAACTTGGGGTACAAAACGTTTTGAATGCCATCTAAAGGTCTTTAAATACATGTATTGCACATAGATGCTGGTCCCATAAATTAAACAGAAATATGTGCAGTTTGAACCCACTGTCGCGACGAGACGTCAACACACGTCAAACTTTAGAAATTTGCAAACTATTGAAACTAGTCCTCACCCTCAACAATTTTTCATTTAACAAACAAAATTTTCTCCAACTGACCGGCACAGCGATGGGTACCCCGGTGCCCCCTTTTTAAGCCAACATTTTTTATGGCTGAATTTTGGCGCAAATATGTCTCCCCTCTTCCCAACCAACCATTTCTACTAATGTGTTACATGGACGACATTATCGCCCTGCACATTGGTTGCTCTGAAACAACTCAAAAATTTCTCACTGATATCAACAAGGCCCACCACAGCATTAAATTTACTTTTTCCACCCCAGGAAAATCCACTACTTTCCTGGACTTGTCCCTCCTCATTATAAATACCCAAATTGAAACAGACCTGTACAAAAAACCTACCGACTCCAACCGTTATCTCCCACCTTCTTCAAACCATCCGAAACATGTATTTCGTTCTGTGGTTTATAGTGGTGCCCTTAGAATCCGCTGCATTTGTTCCCGAGAAAATTCTTTTAAACAACGGACAGGGGAATTCACAGCCAAACTTCAGCACAGTGGATACCACAAAAATTTCATTACTCCCATAATCGAAAAATCAGCAAATTGAACCGCACCAACCTTCTAACGTACAAACCCCTTAAGCCCAAACAGAAAATAACTTTTTTCGTCACAACTCATCTCCAAAAATTATCCAACGAACATAAAATCCACGGCCAACATAAAAAACATTTTGAAAAAATCAGAAAAAATGAAAGCCTGTTTCCCCGATCCCCCTCTGGTCGTACTACGACAGCCACCTAATCTGGGCAACCTCCTCAATCGCACTAGAGCAGTAACACACACATCCTCACCTCCGACAAGCCCAGGTACCTCACCTCAAAATTATTATTTTCAAAAACCTAGATGCAAAACATGTGCTGACATGAAAGTGACCAACTTTGTAGAAGGCCCCCACTTTAAAAGAAAACTTTCCCACAGCATCACCCGTGAAACCAAAAACGTGATTTACCTCATCTCTTGTAAAGTCTGTCCAGCCCAATATATAGTTCAAACTACCACCACACTAAGAGCTAGGCTCAATAACCATAGGTATTCAGTACAGAAAAACTCATGCACACCAGCAGCTTCAGGGCATTGAAATAGTTTGTGATCCTAAAAAAGGAAATCTAAATCAAAGAGAATCAATATGGATTTGGAACTTAGGTTCTCAACAAATCCTCAGTGGTCTTAACATCGACGAGCCACTTTTCAGGGACCTAAAATTTTCCACGTAGGGTACTTATCACACTATTTTGAAAGACAATGTAACAAAACAACTATTTCTACCCTAGTTACTGTGATATTTAGGATTGTTTGTCCATCTATGTCTAATGTGGACAGATGCGGCGAAGATTGGTCTTTACAGTGGGGCTGAAGAAGTACAGATGAGTCAACATTGAACCTTTATAACATTTTCTTGGAAATTTTACAAGTCTCAACCCTTTTCTATTCCTCGCTGTTTACAATGATGATGATGATGATGATGAGGATGATGATGATGATGATGATGATGATGATGATGATGAGGATGATGATGATGATGATGATGATGATGATGATGATGATGATGATGATGATGATAGGCCTTTATGTCGACGCAAGGAGCACAATATCTACATTTGTCTGTTCCTAAATGTGTCATTTGTGAGCGATCCATAATGGGTTTTTTTCAGTACTCCCTTATATATTAATGTAATTTTTTTTAAAGACACACATGATTGATTTTGGTTTTAAAATCTCAATTGGCCACCGTGAACCAAATTGCTTTGTCTGGATTCAGCTTGTAGTTTGTGGGTGCTCTTGTGTGGCTTGCTCTTTCTTTCCTATCAAACTTCTATTGTCCACCGGGAGGGGGGGGGGGGGGGGGGGCTCTCGTGGCCTAGAGGTAAAAGTGTGGGCCTCCCATTCAAAGGTCCTGGGTTCGAATCCGGGTAGCAACCGAAAAAGTTTTTTTCTCTAAAATTGTCTCCTTTCACCTCCTTTCCTGCTCTCTAAAAATGTTCTGTCGTCTGCTTTCGTCTCCCCTTTCTACCCCCACCCCTCACCTCCTATGGCCCCTCTTCTGGGCTCCTGACTCTTTCTGCAGCCGTTCTACTGCTACTCCTTGGCTCCTTCGTATTGCTGTCTTTCAGCCGCACCCCTGATCTTCTGGTAGGAAAGATCTACACCTAGCCTTCTCTCACAAGGGCGGAAAAACTCGGACGACCCATGTGCAAATTGCTCACGTTTAAGATCCCTTGGTGGTCCAAAATCGATAAGAGTAGGCTTCGACCACCACTTGGGCAAAATTCAAAATGTTCTACCAACAGAAAAAGTTAAATGTATCCCGCGCGATCATATGACCTTATTATGTAGTACGAGTGCCGTAAAACACTTACCCAAAATAAAATGATATCTCCTCCTTTTTGTGTTTGTTACTCTCTTGTAACGCCTCTAATCCTTGACACTAAACAATGGCCGCATTGTATTGTAAGCGCCGTAAAACAATTACTAAAACCTAAGTCTGGGTTCAAGATTAGAGGTATGTAGAAAAAAGAGTTACAAACACTAAAGAGAAGGAGGAGAGGTCAAGACGATAGATGTTGTATAAGAAAGAAGGAGCAAACCTCACTAGAGCACCCGCAACTACTGGCTCACAATCTGTGTATTGAATTTTTGCAAGAATTGGTTAAGTATGTCCCCCCCCCCCCCCCAACCCCTAAATAAATTAATTTAAAAATAAATAAACAAATTTAAAAAATTGCAGTGCGCGATGTTTCGCTTTCCTTTTATTTATTGTTTCGGCCTTTCAGTATTGACGCTCACTTTGGACGATATTTTAGTGGCAAGTAGAAAAATGAGCAGTCTTGCGGTATAATATCCCAGATGTGACAGACTTAATAGTTGTAAAATAATCCCAAGAAATTTAAAGACAACTGGAATCCCGACTATGACAGGGCCAGGCCATTTTAGGTAAAACAGTACTACGCGGAACACCGAACATTCCAAATCGTTCTTATCACTAATACTATTATCCTTTATTTAGTTACTTGACATTTCCCAGAGGCTAAAACGGGTGTCTAGAGGTCAATTCTTGAGGTTTCCTATTTCTTCTCTTTCCTTTTGCTGTGTCAGTCTGTTTGCATTACTCTTTTCTTATATTAAGTGGCTATTTTTCGTGTCGATGTGATTCCCCTTATCCCCCCTACCTCCCCCCTCTCTCTCTCTCTCTCTCTCTCTCTCTCTCTCTCTCTCTCTCTCTCTCTCTCTCTCTCTCTCTCTCTCTCTCTCTCTCTCTCTCGCTCCCTCTCTCTCACTCTCTCTCACTCTCTTTCTCTCTCACTCTCTCTCTCTCTCTCTCTCTCTCTCTCTCTCTCTCTCTCTCTCTCTCTCTCTCTCTCTCTCTCCTATGCAACCGAAAGTGTATAGGTTCGAACACTTTAAAAGGCCCGACTTTATTTCCTTGAGAAAGGCACTAGACACGAGTGACCCTCACTTCACTCAAGGGTGAGTGGATACCCTGCTAGTGTACGGTGAAAAATCCTTTCCGTTTGTTAGTGTTTGAACGCATAATCAGCTGCTTGCTCGATATTACGCTTCATAGGAAACTGAGAACGTTTCTTGGAGATCTAAAGTCTGAAGGGCTAATACTAGTTGTAATGCGCATAGAACGTGTTGTAGAGTATGGATATATGCGCTATGTAGAATGCAATTTCTGTAACAAACAAAAAAACCCAACCCAAAAAAACTGAAACAAGCAAAAAAAAAAGAAGAACTGATCATCAAAAAATAAAAGCATGTTTTATGACGCGCTTTAGGGGGGGGGGGGGAGACATGCCAAAATGAACGTTAACAAAGCTACTCGATTCATTATCTGTTTTCTGTTGTTGATGTCTCAGCAGACAGACGGAGACATGGGTGGAGACATTCAGGGACACCTGCAGGGGCGGCTCGTGGGGCTAAAAGGTGGACGTGCACAATAAAGCTATCGCATGCTGAAGATAGTCAAGGGCATAGTACTGTAAATGAGACGGTGTATAGGCTAATTCTAGGATCTTTGGGTAGGTGAGGGAGGACCTCGTGCTTTTATTTTCATTCTTTTTACTTGTCGCTTTGATTTCTAGTACTAAATTTCTTTGTTAGCTAAACATTAAATTCCTTCGTCTTGTATTGGAACTGAACACTCAAGTAATAACTTTCACTACTCCACTACAAAACCATTCAAAGGCACAACTCATAGGACGGTCACATTCACCTCCCTCAGGTTCACGGTCACAGACTTAAAATAGTGGCAACACAGACAATGAACCAATCACAATTCACTTGAGCACTCCGCTGGATTGCTCCGGGGATCCCATACTATTGACAAAGAACAGCGCATGGTCTGTCGCGTTTATTTTTAGACTGCCTACTGTGGGCTATGTTTCGGCACTATTCGACAGGAGCACATTTCAGATGTGCCGTCTTATTAATATTAATGTACCGCCAAACTCGCTACGAGTGTCGTCATCGCTTGGGTTATCCCCAAGAGCAATTTATAGGTCAGGTTACGCTGTTGAATATCCTATTATGTTTAGCTAAAGCGAGTGGACTTTGGCATGGCATAGTAGATTTTTACGGCGCTATGGACACAGACATGACCGATATGGCGCCAGTGAGGACCTTGTTTTGATATAATATCAGGCTAGTGTTTGTTTCTGGCCTCTTTTATTTCATTATTGTGGGTGTTTTACGTAACAGAACATTAAAAAAATTTTGGGCGGCACTGCACGACCGTTGTCTATGGACGAACCGCGCCTGGACACCTGCTAACTACAACACAACACCGCTGCAAGGAGCACAGGGTGTCATGCATTAACAAATTGTCATGCCGGTGTGTCCAAAGACATGCTGTTGTTGTCCAAAGACATAGAATAGAACGAGATAGAATATGTGAGACAGCGTGGTGGAATCAGGCTCTCGTCAAAAATGATTATCCCGAAAAACGTTGATTAAAGGTACAAACAATGTAAATTTTAAGTTTTCAAGGATTCTCTCGCATTGAAAGATACCAAGCTTTGGCGGTCATTGTCTCCCTTATTTTTTCTCTGAAATCAGGTTACCCTACTTACTTCAATCACAAATATTTCGGCTTCTATTAAAGATCGATGGGTACTTTTTTCACCTAAAGATAGACAAATGAACAGGCTTTAAGGTGACACCAATAACTCCTCATGCCCAAAAATTGACGAGAGCCTGATTCCACCACGATGCCTCACATATTATTCATGATTTTCAGAGAAACTAAATAACACCCATCATACAGATTTATGCTCACACAATTCGTACATAAATATAACGGTCACACTATTTGCCTGCTTTACTCCTAAACAAAATTAATGAAATTCTTTTTAAGACAGAGTTACCCGGCCGAGAACAATTGATGTAACGTGAAGCTGTTGATTAATCGGATATTCGAGCTACACATTAAGCATCGTGAATTAAATATCTTTCTGTTCTCAATTTGGTCCCACCCATCTTTAAGATTATTAACATTTGAAAACAGCAAAGTGCATGTCACCGTCTTTCTGTGGTGTAATTGTTAGTTGCTTCGCCGTGGCATGCAGAAAACCTGAGTTCGATTCCCGTATGGCTAAAATTTTATCAAGTACAAATTGTATCTCCGTCTTTCTGCCCGTATGGTTAAAATTTTATCAAGTACAAATTGTATCTCCGTCTTTCTGCTGCCACTTTTTCTTTCTCATCCCGGATTGGCCATGATAGTCAGAGTTGAGGCCTTAATAGTCTAGATTGTGCCCATGAGGGCATATAACACCAACATTATAAAGAACTACATAACATAGATTATACGTATAGACGTGCATGTATGTCTGTGCTGTGTGTTTAAAACATGGTCAATTTAAAGGGAAATAATCTGTCATTTTTTAAACCAATTTCAAAAAACATTGTCTCAAATTAAATTTTAAGAAGGCTTCGCCAAATTAGTCAATATGAAGAAAATCAACGTTGTGATCCAAAAGTATCACATCTTTAAATTTTCATCCAAAGTTGAGTGAAAAGCAGAACTTTGCAACTTTTTAAAACATCAACATATAAAGTGTATCTATGCATAGAAGAACACATTTTAATATATTATATAAAACTGGCATTGCCAAATAAACATAGGGAAAGTGTAGCTCTTACGTATACCCTAAGTATTTACATTTTACACAAACCGGCTCGAATGTGCCACTAGAATTCTTGAATAACACCGTGGCATGTTTATTGGGTCGATACTTTGGACCTCCTGATCAACATTGAGTATCATTCAACCTTTTGATTATAATTTATGGATTGCTTCCGTATACAATGTCTGTCAACACATGAAGAAGAAAATGTCCTTATGGTTGTATTATATTAGTTCGAAGTTTTGTTGAAATTGGTACAAAGATGGTCGAGCTGTTACCCCTCTTCTTCCTTGAGTTTTCCGTGCTAGATCTCAGAGACAGTTGACTGATCGTTCGTCAACCTGCAGTATGCGTTCATTATTTTCCTACATCGTAGGGCTTCTTGTACAGGCAGCCAGATTCTGATTTTGAAGTTCCTTAGAATGTTTTTAGACTGACTAAAGTGTTTTCAATTTTGGTAGGAATCAATTTTGTCTCTTGCCGTTGTGGCGGCCGAAGTCTACTCTTTGCTATTTCAGGACCACCAAGGAATCTTTATAGTGTGCAACGCGACCTTCGGGATCTTATCCAAGAAGGCTAGGAATTCGATCTTATTCACCCTCAGTCCAGAATGTGGCTGAAAGACAGCAGTTAGAAGGAGCTAGAAGTAGCAGTAGAAGAGTCAGGAGTGCTTTTTCGTTGGGGTGGGGGTGGGGGGAGAAAGAAAGTGGAGATGAAAGAAAATAACAGAACAGTACTAGAGAACATAGAAGGAAATGAAAGGGGAACATTGTGTCATAGAAGAACATGTTTGCGTCGCTGTCAGATTTCAAACCCGGAAACTTTTGAATGGGAAGAGCACGCCGCACCGCTGGACCATGAGAGACCCTTAAAGCCATCTTTTTTTTAATGTATTCATCTTCGGCCCTTGTATGCCCTTATTGTGTTGCAAGTAACGTAAATCTCTCACTATAACAACAACCAAAAAAAAAGCTGCGTATCGTGCACACCATGGGCGGAAACGATTCCACCCAGATGAAGGGAGAAACCACAAGTCTCGTGATACTTGAGCCGCACAGCACCTCTGACACCAAAATTTACCCCCCCCCCCACCCGGCAACACAACCCCCCCCCCCCCCCCCCACACACACACACAAACACATACTTTTTTCTCCTTCATTTGGCTCGAATGAATCGCTCTGAGGTTTATTTTAAATGACAGTGTATCCCATTTTGGACAAAAGTGAGTTATTGATTCCACCCGATAGTTTAAAACACGGCGCACTTTTCTGCCTTAATCTGGTATCGAGGCGAGGCAAAGTGTTTTGAAGATATTCAGAGCGACTGGCTATTGAGGTGCAAAGTTGAGGGGGGTTTTGTTTATTTTTGTTTTTGTTTTCGTTTTGTTGTTGTTGTTGTTTTTTTGTTGGTTTTTTTTGGTTGGTTTTTGTTGTTGTTGTTGTTGTTGTTGTTGTTGTTGTTGTTGTTGTTGTTGTTGTTGTTGTTGTTTTGCTCCCCTGAACATTTTATGAAACCGGATATACTTACTGTCTTTTAAAATAAAACTCCAGCGCTCCTTTGTGAACCAGCGGAAATGCGTCAGAGTCCGTTCAGTCAGACATTGTTTATGTCTTCCGTAGGCATTGGTCAGGTGCTCGTCTAGGATAACGTAATACAAGTCTACGCCCAACACAGACGGTTAAAAAGCAAGAAAAGTTCGGAAAAAGTGACTCGTGACACAAGCTTTATTGACTTTTGGAGCTTTAGCGATCACATGACTGCAAGTTTCCCCCGTTTTCTCCGCCCGCTCAGGTCAGGGACTACATAATGATTTGAGCAAGATTCTGGGTCTTCTTTATCTTGTGGTTCCTCTCAGGCAACAGAGGAGGAGCCACTGGCTGATCTGGGGACGGAGAGAAATACATGTAATAATAATAATGATAATAATAAAATAATAAAAATTATTATTATTATAAATATAATAATAGTAACAACAATTTTTTTTAAAAATAACAATAATAACAATAATAACAAAACAATTTGTTAAAATAACAATAATACAATAATAACAACAATAAAATATAATATAATAATAATTTTAAAAATAATAATATATTATTATAATAATAATAATAATAATAATAATAATAATAATAATAATAATAATAATAATAATAATAATAATAGTGATGATGATGATGATGATGATGATGATGATGATGATGATGATGATGATGATTATCATCATCATCATCATCATCATCGATGATGATACGTACGGACTGCGTTGATTTGTGCTTTTCTACCTTAGCTTTGAGCTCGATTCAAGGGGAACAAGAGTTTCCTACCTGAGTGTAAATTAAAGTTTTAAAAGTTCCTTTCCACGTACATGTAGATATTATATGCCATTACTAGTACTGTTACACAGTGGCGAAGCGTCTATATTATCAAATAATCACTGCTTCCTTTCCTAATTTTGAAACTTTGTCGCAGTCAACTTCACCCATAAACGTAAACCTCAAAATTAAATGCAATAAGACGTTCATAATCACAAATGAACAGTATCCCTAACATTCAAAACGGTTCCATTGCCACAAAAATAGCCTGTTCACCCCTATCGGGCCACTCCATAAGCAGTCGCAAGCTTAGATTAAGTAAGCTTAAAGTGAGGCTGGAAGAGTACCAAAAGAGTTGGAAGGAAAATGTGTTCAACAGTCTAAACGGTTTTATTGCCACATATACCCTGTTCACCCCATTCTAGCCCCAGTTATAAGCAGTCACTAGCGCTGATTATGTAAGCTAACTATTACACTGGTCGAGTCTATCGCACAGATGTGAGGGGAACTAACTCCTAGTAATATCTGGACTGCTGCGAGTGCTTGTTTTTTTCCTCGACTTTTTACCGTCCTATAATCAGATCGTGACCTCGATTATGACGCCGGCTCCAGGCCGCAAGAAGCTAGACAAAAACAGCCAAATGTGAAATAAGAAATTAATAATTGTCATGTTCTACGAAAGAGTTTAGACTCACTGGTAGTACATACTGTAGTACTGACATCTCTGCTTCTTTGCTTTGTGTTCGTGTACTCACATGTAAAGTTAGATATAATATTAGTTGGAATAAATATTTCATGAAATACTTTCCTGATTATTTTAGCGGTTGAACATGCAAAGAACATGAATTCAGGGTTTGCTTTCATTCACAACTCAATGTTGCCGCCTCGAGTAAGATTCTTGTGTGATATCCAGGCCTTATCTGGTCCCGTCTCACTTCGATTACCCTGTCAAACAAGTCAGCCTTCGCCCCTACTACTACTACTACTACTACTACTACTACTACTACTACTACTACTACTACTACCACTACTACTAATACTACTACTACTACTACTACTACTACTACTACTACTGCTACTGCTGCTGCTGCTGCTGCTGCTGCGGCTGCTGCTGTTGCCGCTGCTGCTGCTACTACTACGTTTACATTAATATTACTAATAATATATGATTGGACGGTACATAATATACATAATCTATACATGTTATATTTGTGAATGTCTGTCACTTTCGCAGCCTAAAACTTCGGAACCGCTTAACTTTCGAATTTGAAAAAAATGACAGTGATTCAGAATCATTAAAAGGGAGCACGGTTTTACTGATGAGTCTGAAGTCTCTGTAGTTTAATTTTCTGTTTTTTATTAGTTTCGTTTAGACATAATCTTGGGAAAGTCCGTCTTCTTAGACGCCATTGTGAACAAGTGAGGCTTCCGTTCACAATGACTTCGCACTCATTCCACACCTTTGAAATTCTGGAGTATACAACCACGAAGCCGGAATAGACAATCAATCTATGCATCTATTCTTATTATATATTGGGCAATTTGGAAACACATGTGTCACTTTTCTCTCAAGATTTATTGCCCCATTCCAGTAGAGTGTAAAAATAGACCAATGATATTCAGTTGATTTTAATGCACCGATCATTCCTTTCATCGAAAGTGGGCCCAGCTGGTATATTATATCCATGCCACTTCTTGCCCTAGCATTCCCCTTTCTCTGGTCTTTCCGATTTGTGTTTATCGCATATTTTAGCATTGGTACGTAGATGCGCGCTCAGTGGTTACTATAGCTAGAGCAGTCATTAGATTTAACATCATTTTGTATGTTCCTGATGAAGCCCGTGATCGGGCAAAACGATTAACCTTTTTAAAATTTTGTTGGAAAATCTACAAGTCTCAACCTTTTTTCTATTCTCTGCTGTTTACAATGATGATGATGATGATGATGATGATGATGATGATGATGATGATGATGATGATACAACGTCAGGTCTCTGACGGGGTTCAAACCCACGACCTTTCGATTGCGAGTAAGAGATATAGAATAATGATCAAATCACATTTGTAAAAATCCGTCAGTATAAATGTTTCAAATCTGTATCGAAGAATATTAAATGTCCTTGCTTGCGGTGGTAACATCCGGGCAATCTGGGTCTCATTTTCCTGAGGGTTGAAAACTTTTCTGAACGATAGGCCTGATCTATAGTTTGTTAATGCAGATCTTTTTTACGCTATCAACACAATTTAGATTATTTACGAAGCTTACTTCGACGCATCCTGTCAGGGTCACCTCGGGCAGAGACCGATACAACGTCCCAGAAAACAAACCGAGACACTGGATAAAAAATTCTCCCCAAATAGAAATTGAACTCATGTCCTCTGTGTGCGATGGCGAATCGCCTACTTGCTACACCACAGATGCTAGTGAAATACTGCCGCTGTATAATCTAGTCCTTTTATAACAGCCTCTGTTATTACAGGGACTTGGATATATAACAGTGATAAATCAAATTCCCGAGGGGGGGGGGGAGTTCCTCTCTAAGTGTAAGTAATATGAACCTAGCTATAACAGCGTTCAATTTACGTAGACTTGGATATAACATTGATCTTGCAGGGCATGAATTTGCTTACGATCTGTCAAATTAATAAAAACATTTGCCTCAACGAAAACACTTCGCTTGTTTGTATGATCGCTTGCATAAACACACACTGTCAAACATATACCCCCCCCCCCCCCCCCCATAGTGTTAGGGTCATTGATCGATTCCGTCTCAGTGTTAGCAAAACTGCTCACTGGAAAAGGATCCGCCGTAATCGAATATTATAGTAAGCTGAAGGTGCAATGGAACTGGTCATTTTCACTTGATAACGGTTGCAACAAGACTCGCTTTTCACAGGCAAAAACTACCGGTCCTTTCTGCACTGCTATCCGAGTTTGACTGTATAAATGTTGTGCGTGATGATGTGGTGTGAGGGTTGGGGGAGGGGGAGAGATATGGAGGAAAGGGGGGGGGGTTGAGAGTTGGGGTAGGGGAGAGTTACACAGACTAGGTGATTTTAGGATTGGGGGAGATAGGAGATGGGTGATGGGTTGATGGTTGGGGAAGGAGAGAGAGAGAGATATGGGGGTAGGAAGTTTAGAGTTGGGAGAAGGATGTTTAGGGTTGTCGAGAGGGGGTTTAGGGTTGTCGAGAGGGGGTTTAGGGTTGGGAAAAGGGCGAGAGATACTATGGGGGAGGAAAGAGGGAAAAGGGTTGGGAGAGAGATGTGAGGGAGGAGGGGGTGAGGGTTAGGAGAGAGATATGGTGGAATGGGGGGGGGGGTGATGAGGGTTTGATGAGAGATACAGGGGAAGGATAGAGGTTGAGGGATGGAAGAGAGATGTTGGGGGGATGAAGGTTGGGAGATAGATATGGGGTTGTGGGTGGAATAAGGATTGGGGGGGGGGTGTGGGGGAGAGAGGAGCTTTGAGGGATGAGAGAGAGAGACAGAGAGAGAGAGAGAGAGAGAGAGAGAGAGAGAGAGAGAGAGGCAGAGAGACAGAGTCAGAGAGAGAGACAGAGATAGAGAGAGAGGTGGGGGTAGACGAGGTTGAATGGTGGTGGGCTTCTATCTATCCATCTATCTATCTATCTATCTATCTATCTATCTATCTATCTATCTATCTATCTATCTTCTGTCAGTCTTTGTTCTTAAGTTAACAACGGTGTTGTTCGCACTGAAGTTTACGAGTTTTGTTCTTAAATAATTATTGTGTCACGACAAGGGGAGTCAGGCGTTCGTCAATTTTTGGACATTTACGGTTATTGGTGTAATTTTAAAGCTTGTTCATTCGTCTTGCCTTTGATGAAAAAAATGTACCCATCTATCTTGAATAGAAGTCGAGATGTGTGGTGGAAGGAGATGGGGGCGTCAGTTGTCAGAGCTAAGATTAGCGAGAAACTGGCCGTAAAGATTTGATGGAACCCAAAATTTGAGTGTCCTTGAAAACCTCAAATTTATATTTGTGTCTTTGATCAACGTTTTCCAGTAAAATCTACTCAGAAATCGGTTTTTGATTGGACATAAAAGGTGTGCAGACAAAAAAAATTGATACAATTTGTCCCACAGGCGAAAAATGTTGGAATCTTCTACATGTGTATTTCATGATTTTGATGAGCGCCTGATTTCAGCACGATGACATAAACTGTGTCAGTCACCTCAGAATTACAAAGCTCTATCTGCTCAGCACCGAGTTATGAGAAAGGTGATGTGGGAGGGGGTAGGGGCGGAGATATGGGTGTGGGAGAGGGGAGGGGCGGAGAAAGGGTTGAGGGGAGGGATGAAGATGTAGTGTGTTGTCCTGAATTGACGTACCGTTATTGATCTCTGACGAAGAACCTTACATGACCCTGTTTAGGAGTTTATAACAAGTTCATCACTGTCTGTCTGTCTGTCTGTCTGTCTGTCTGTCTGCCTGTCTGTCTGTCCCTCTCTCTCTGTCTCTCTCTCTCTCTCTCTCTCTCTCTCTCTCTCTCTCTCTCCCCTTCCTACTAGCTCTACCATTTTCACACTTCCACTCTCTCTCTTTTACTCTCTCTCTATATATATCTATCTCTCTCTCGCTATCTCTCTCTCTGTCTCTCTCTCTGTCTCTCTCTCCCTCCCTCCCTCCTCTCCCACCTCTCTCCCTCACCTCTATCTCCCCTCCCTCTGTGTTCCACTCACCTAGTACGTGTCCAGTTCTCTCCGAGCCAGACGTCTCAAAACTTCCAGCAGACCGCGAGACTCGAACTCCAGGTCCACCGCACGTTTTCCCATCGTGCCGGCACCCCAACCACCTGTCAACACAGAAAAAATGGTCACGGGAGGGGAGGGTTGATTTTTGAAAATTATTATCATAAGTGTTTTACGGCGCTCGCAACTGCATACGGTTATATGAGCGCGCGGAACACATTAAACATTTTCAGTTGGGAAGAAATTTTTTTTAATTGCCCGGGTGGCGGCCGAAGCCTACTCTTATCGATTTTAACCACCAAGGCATCTTTAACGTGTGCAACTTGCACACGGGATCTCCGAGATTTTTCACCCTTGTCCGAGAAGGCTAGGTGTTCGATCTTACTTACCACAAGATCAGTCGTGTGGCTAATAGACAGCAGTAAGGAGGACCCAAGAAGCAACAGTAGAAAGGCTGTAGAAAGGATCGGGGGCCCAAAGGAGGGGGCAAAGGGGGTGGGGTTGGAGGCAGAAATTGGAGACGAAAGCAGACGACAGAAGAACAATGTTAGAGAGCAGGAAATGAGGTGAAAGGAGAACATTTTAGAGAAGAAAAATGTCCGTCGCTAACATGATTGAATGAGAGGCAAACACCGTAACCTCTCGACCACGAGAACCCCCCATTAAATTTTGCTTTTTGAGTGGCTAGTTCTTTATTTGTTTGTTTGTTTGTTTGTGATATAGTTTTGGGGGATGGGGATGGGGAGAGGGGATTGTTTCGTTGGTTGGTCGATTATTTATTCGCTTGTTTGTCTATTTCGCGTTCGTTTGGTTAAGAAGTTAGGCTCACAATAGAAAGACCATGGGTTCAAACTCCTCCAGTGTCCTAACGTTGTGTCCTTTGGAGATTCAAAACTCGGCCAAGAAATGCAGGATTAAGGGTCTAGGACAATGAAACACTGGTTCATGTGTACCAGCCTCTGGGTGCATCGCTTGGGAAAAGTATGAGAAGACAAGGAGCATACAAATGCTAAAAGTTAACGTAATATAATTTATTTTGAAGTACTAGAATGGTTTTGATAACGGCATTTATGAGTGGTATAATGCAGGGCCACTTCTTATCATTCGTACCTCGTAGCACATTATTTACAAACAAACTTTATTCAAGAGACCAATCTTTTTATGAAGTTGAGCACGCGGCATGCGGGTGATTGGAGGGTACTATGATGTGGTTTGCTCCTTTTTTCCTATCAAATATCTATCGTCCAGATCGCTCCTCCTTCTTTTCATGTGTGTTACTATCTATTAACACCTCTAATCTTAAGCACTTACGAGTAAGATAAGATAAGATAAGATAAGATAAGATAAGATAGTACAATGTACTTTATTATCCTAGAGGGAAACTTATTCTTGACTGTACAGGACCGTAAAAACACATGCAGGTATACATTTTAAAAAATCAAATCATATAATATATTACTCTCGTTAAAATTCAATATAGAAAGGAGAAGAAAAGCTGGCAAAATGTACATTTACATCAAATGCATCATTCAACCACATGCAGGAATTTAAATACTAGACCTTTGGAGTTATATACAGATA
>NW_004797441.1:374306-377897 GCF_000002075.1 Aplysia californica
CCCCCCCTATAATTAAATAAACATGAGTGCGACGGACCCTACCATACAAAACAACTGTATGCCCTGTAAACACACAGATTAGAGGCTGATGTTTTGTTTTATCTGAGCTAATATTTTGTGCAGCTCTATGTTAACAGCAATTATGTACTTGAATACTTGTATGTAGAACTGGGATGTTAGGAAGACAGAGTGCTCCATTCTTCCTCGCCCCTCTTCATAAGGGTTAATTTCAGTGTGAGCAGCTGATTGTCTCCATCATCGGCTGACTGTTGTAGGGTCTGATGGGGTTACGCAGGCTGCTCCTCCTGCCTTCACGAGGCTGTACGTCTATCTCAATCACAAGGTCTTTCGTGAAGGATTCCTCTGTACGGGTGCTGGCTAGGTGATCTAGGACAAGGGCTATTACTGTTGGAGGATCAAAGGTAAGCCCACCCTCTATGTGTGCGGAGCTTGCTAGCTTATCTGCTCTTTCATTTCTCTTGAATCCTTCATGTCCTGAGCAGAAGATCCACTGCAAGCGTCTGATTTTGCTGTCTTGGATTCTATCAAACCAATCTGCATAGACACTGCCGGTCAGGATCTTAAGAGTTCTCATTGAGTCTGTAATAAGGTAGAATGCTGGTTTCCATTAAAGCGAAGCCTTTTCAGAGCCTCAGTGATGGCCTTGATCTCCATTCATATGCTTGATATAGTGAAGCCCGTTGCTTCAGATGCCTCCTGGATTGTTACTCCTTTGCAAAAAGCCGTGTAAGCCCAGCCTGATTTGATCCCACGCTGAACAGAGCCATCAGTGAAGATGATGGTTTCATCCTCTCTGCAGTTCTCTTCAATTTGAGTCTTGATAAGGGGCTCTCGTGGCCTAGAGATTAAGGTGTCGGGCTCTCATTCAAAGGTTCCGGGTTCGAATCTGGGTAACGACGGAAAAATGTTTTTCTCTAAAATTGTCTCTTTTCACCCTCTTTCCTTCTCTCTTGCAATAATATTCTGTTGTCTGCTTTCGTCTCCACTTTCTTCCCCAATCCTCTCACCTCCTTTACCCCCTCCACTGGGCTCCTGACTCTCTCTCTCTCTGCAGCCTTTCTACTGCAACTCCTTGGCTCCTTTTTACTGCTGTCTTTCAGCCCACCCCTGATCAGGAAAGATCTACACCTAGCCTTCTCGGAAAAATCCCGGAAGTTCTGTGCTCAAGTTGCGTACTTTAAAGATCCCTTGGTGGTCCAAAATCGATAAGAGTAGGCTTCGACCCCACCCGGACAAAATTCAAAATTTCCTACCAGTTGAAAATATTTGGTGTGTCCCTGGGGCTCATATGACCTCATGCAGTTGCGATCACCGTAAAACACTTATCTAAAAGAAAAAGAGTTTGGATTTCAGCATTTTTTTTGTGTGTGCGCGTGTTGCTCCTTCAGGCCATTCATGACATCCACTCCCAAATGTAGCGATCACCTGAGAGAATCTATCTTTCGCCTCGTCCGTAAGCTGTACCCATGTCTCCCCTCGTCTGATTGCCTCCACAGTCAGACCACACTCTTCAATGATTTGCACTACCTGGTTCATCCACTCCGTGCTCCGTTTGAGTATTGGGTTAGTCTGACGACTTACTTGGTCATGAAGCGGATTCTGTGGACCTGTTCAGACTTTCAGATAAACTTTGACTAGTGCCAGCTTGTGTTTTTCGTCCTTGTCGGGTTGGCCTAATGCATATCGCATTGCAGCAGGTGATAGCTTTTTTGTACAGCCGAGTATGGCTCTCATACCTTTGTTCTGGATCACATCCAGCCTTTTAAGTTGCGTCTTGGACAGTGTCAGCTGACCAAAACCAAAATTTACCTGAGACAAGACAAGCATGTCAAAAAGCAAGACCAAATTTCTCTGCACATCTTGTCTCTCTCCATCACCTTTACTGCATTCAGTCCTTTTCTGGCTTTTTGACGATTTTCGATATGTGCTCCTTTCCCCTCAAAGTCCTGTCAAACACTATACCGAGGTAGCGCAGTGTTTCTTCTCTTTTGATTGTCTGGCCTTTAATGTTGACATCTGGCATCTGGGCTTTCACTGCTCGATTGTTGAGGGAGCACCAAATTGCTGTCGCTTTTCCAAGATGGATTTTGACAGTATATTTGCTTCACACTATGCTCCAATCCTATCAAGCTCTTTCTGTATACTGCAGGCGATCACCCGTCTGTCTTTCCCTGTACGGTATGCGAGACTGTCATCCGCAAAGCTTAGTGTCCTGCCAGGGCCTTCCAATAGGCTAGAAGTGATTCCTACTGTATACACGTTGAACAAAACATGTGATAGGGCAGAGCCTTGAGGTAAGCCAGGTGAGATCGTGCCCGCGTGTGATGGCCACGAGCCAAGCCACATAGCCATCGTCCTCTTCAACATTGCTTCTCCAACCCAGATAATCAAAGCTGGGGTGATTCTCATGTTGACTATAGGGCGGTAAAAAAATTCGTGGTGCGACTTATTTTCAAATATCTCCTCAACTATCGAACATAAGTTCTCCAATTTGTGCACAGTGACTTGTATCAATTTGTCCTAACAGATCGACATTTTTGTTAACACTTGCAAGCTGTATTCTAGAAAATCAAAATCCTTAATAAATACTAATAAAAAATCCAAGTGGGTGGTTTCTACAGATTTTTTAATTTTTACAGCTTTGGCAATATAGCTTTTTATAGCAAGTCCGTCAGGCTTTTCTAATCTAATGCTTATTGAACGCATGTTTTGAGAGCCATTAGTGCAAAAATGTGTTCACTATAACAATAATTTCTTGCATGCAAGTAAAAATTGTCTTTGATGAGCTTTGACGTAGGCCGTATGCGTAATCAAAATGTGTATGAGAAGCGGGAAGTGCTGTGAACAATACCATTTTACGCGAGACAGAGATTTCAAGTATTTTACATAAATTTATGAAGGAAAGTTATTTAATCTAGCCCCAATTGTTCTAGAAAAATACGATTTAGTTAAGACAAATCGATACAAACTGTTAGGCAAATTATGGATGACATTGATTCAAAGAGATATTTGAGGATACGTTGCACCACGGATTTTTGACCGCACTATATCGTCCTCATCAGTATCTCACATTGTTGCCCGCATTCATACGTATGTTTATGTATGTGCGCACGTGTTTGTGTGCGATGTGTGTGCGCACGTGTGTGTATGTGTGTGTGTGTGTGTGTGTGTGTGTGCTAGTGTGTTTGTCGGTGTGTGTGCGTTGTTGTGTTTGCATATTTGCTTGTTTCAGAAGGGATAAGCCGGGAAGGGGGAGGGGGAGGGGTCGAGAGTTAACCTTTTTTTAAAGTCATTCTGCGATCGTTATGAAGAAACCGACGAAGGGTAAGGCGGTTGTGGGTTGTGAGTGTGTAAAAGGGGGAGAGGGTGGGGAGAGGGTGGGGAGAGGGTGGTTCAAAGCAGCACAATTACTTGGATGTTAGAAATTCAGACGGCGCGATTGGGGGTTTCATTTTTCTCCAATTATATCTTCAAAAAGTGTCCTCGAAAGATCTATTACACCATTATTATGACGATTAAGGCTATGTCCTGTGGATTTACAATCATTACACTTCTCATATGTTTTTGTTG
>NW_004797441.1:378264-379453 GCF_000002075.1 Aplysia californica
TAAGTGTGTTACGGTGCTCGCAGCTGCATAAGGTCATATGAGCGCACGGGACACATTAAACTGTTTCCGTTAGAAGGGAATTTAGAATTTTACCCGGGTAGCGCCGAAGCCTATTCTTATCGACTTCAGACCACCAAGGGATCTTTAATGTGCGCAACTTGCGCACGAGCCCTCCGAGGTTTTTTGCCCTTGTCCGAGAAAGCTAGGGGTAGATCTTTCCTATCAGAAAATCAGGGGTGTGGCAGAAGGACAGCAGTAAGAAGGAGCAAAGGAGTAGCTGTAGAAAGGCTGGAGAAAGAGTCAGGAGCCCAGAGGAGAGGGCAAAGGAGGTGAGGAGGTGGGGGCAGAAAGAGGAGACGAAAGCAGTCGACAGAACATTGCTAGAGAGCAGGAAAGGAGGTGAAAAGAGACAATTTTAGAGAAGAACATTTTTCGGTCGCTACCCGGATTCGGTCTCGTGACCTTTTGAATGAGAGGCCAACACCTTAACCTTTAGGCCACGAGAGCCCCTTGAGATATTTTTATAAAAAAGACGATGGTTGGGGCAGGGTTCGAACGTTGCTTTTACCCTACATTAATTTTATGTCTTGTGAAGAAAGTACATTGAGTTGATTAGCCTAATGTGTGCCATAAGGCCGGTTGCAGAGAGAGAAAAGAAATGACAGATGCACCACGCTCTATTACGTTAACCAATGTTTCTTCGGCTTTTTGGCTTTTTTCACCTTTGCTACTTTGTCTTTCTTTTTTTTTTTAATTGTCTTTTTTATAAATCTTGAGACTGGGCTTAACTTCTCTTTTATATTAGTTGCGGTCTTCAGCTGTCTGACTTCAGATTCTTAAGTTCAAGTCTGGTGAGTTCATTGACCTTTTAGCTAACAAAGGTAATCGAGTATCTTATTTGAGGTTGATCTTTTTCATCTTTCTAGAATAACTATAGTCCGGAGCAGGTCATTTCGGTTTGATTGGTTCACCTTCTATGCGACGACGATCACGTGAGAAACAACAAGAGAAGAATTCGCTCGATTTTGAAAAGAACTCAGTTTTTACCACAAGGCAAAGCTTGACAATAAAGAATCCACGATCCCGCGTGCCTGCCTTTTCCAGAAGAGCAAACCAAACGTGACTCAAGAAGACAGAAAACAGATAAACAAATGAGAGAGAGGAAGAGAGAGAGAGAGAGAGAGAGAGA
>NW_004797441.1:381459-384382 GCF_000002075.1 Aplysia californica
AGAGAGAGAGAGAGAGAGAGAGAGAGAGAGAGAAGGAGAGAGACACAAAGAGAGAGAGAGAGACAGAGAGAGAGAAAGAGAGAGAGAGAGGGAGAGAGACACAAAGAGAGACAAAGAGAGAGAGAGAAAGAGAGAGAGAGACAGAGAGAGATAGAGAGAGACAGAGAGACAGAGAGAGAGAGAGAGAGAGAGAGAGAGAAGGGGTGGGGATGGGGGAAGGGGATATTCTGCAGTTAGGAAAAAGTGTTAACTTAAAACCTGTAATTAGATGGAGGATTTGGTTTAATTTGGCTGGCTTTTTTTTTAGTTGAGTAAAATTTTATTTTGCGTTTTTTTAAAGAATTTTTTTTCGTATTTATTTGTTTTTTTCCTTTACAAATTTCGCTCCTTGTGTGTTAGAAAAGATAGCGGAGAAGCAGAATCTGTGGGATTGCTGTGAGGTGCTTTGATTTTGTGCACGGAAGACTGGGGTTTGATTCCTGTGTGTTGAGATTTGTATCGAGGGAGAGCGAGAGAGAGAGAAAGAGAGAGAGAGAGAGAGAGAGAGAGAGAGAGAGAGATCATTAAACAAGAGAATACCCCTGCGACTGTGGCCAGACGAGTGACGCCATGACTTAAGTCAAACTCACGAAAAAAGTCAGAGAAATATCAAGTCAGCTGGTGCAACTGTCTTTTAGTTTATGTTCGGTTTGTTTGTTTCTCTGTTTATTTTTTAATGTATTTATTTGCTAGAATATTCTATCCCCGAAATTTGTTTGTTCCTGTGTTTCCTCTTTTGTTTGTTCGTTTGCCCTTTGGGAGAACAAAATAAATTACAGCACAGAAACATTAATTTTGCCTGTACTTAGAACGAAATCAAGCCTGCAGGCAGAACTGATGAAGATTTGACACTGACCTCAGGCCCCCAACCACCACCAGCCGATAAATCAATAACGTTTTATTGAGATCGATAGCTCCAAAGCAATGACAACAGTCTCTTCGAATCTTGTTTGTCTTTACATGTGTTAATGTAAGCGTTGTCAGCTAACGACCGATGCTTGAATAGCGAGAGAGAGGGATGAAAAGTAGGGGGGGGGAGGCGGGGGGGAGGGGAGTGCGATCGACCTATTCCGTCCGGACAACAGCTGTTCTCCGTTTGTTTGAGAGCTTGTTGTGCAATGGGGAGACTCGAGGTTCAATTCCTTAAGAGTTTACTATGAAAATTGACCTCCTTCTTTCTGAATTATCCTGTCTTATTCTCATATCCTGATGCTTTAAGAACTCAGTGTATAGATGCGTATTAAACTTTAACACTAACACCACCACCAACAACAACAAACCACAGAAGCAACATCAGCAGCTTTAACAACGGCAATAACGACAACAACAACAACAACAACAACAACAGTAAAAGCCAAAACGACAAAAAATATAAAGGCAGCATCAAGGAGAGTAAAACAATAACGATGCACAAAACACATAAATATCAGAATGATCTACTCTTTAATTCTTTTGCACACCCATAAAAAATACATCCCAGGTGACGTCATCTGATTATGGCAAGCGATTATCTAATTGCACTTTCCCCGGAACTGTGAAGGAAATATATAATACCTCTCTCCTTTATGCCCAATCAACCAATCAGATCGAACTGCCAATCGAAAACCTTTGCGCCCTTTCCTTATAGATCGATTCCACACCCCCCAAAAATCCTCCTCTCTCCATTAATCATGCTACTCGACGTGAGCGAGGCTGAAGAATGAAAAACCCGGAGAATTGTTTCGCCGCTGCAACGTAATCCAAGTTTTGAACATTCCGGCCATTTTGTGTGTGCGTACGTGAGCGCAATACAGAGCGAGGCAGATAGAGAGGGCGAGGGAGGAGGTTATCACCTGCTAAGACGATCAAACCCATTGATTTATTTTTTCATCAAACCTCACAGGTAATCACTTAATTAACAAATTCGTGACACAGTGTGACTTTTTAACAAACTTTTTTGTTACGTGTTACGTAGTATTTTCCTTCCTCTTGTTTGTTTTGCACAATATCTGTCTTTTTCTTTTTCTTTGAGATTGCGTGTTTTGTTATACAGTCTGTAATATATTGATTCTGTTTTCTTGATTCTACCGTCTTCTATGATGATATAGCTGGCGTTTGTAGCCTTGTGGTTTAGGCGGTTGGACCCGTAATCGTGAATTTGATGGTTTCGGGGTTAGACCCACGCTTAGTCCGACGTTGCGTTCTTGAGAAAGGCAATTTATACAAAGTTCCTTTTTGGGTCGGCCCTTTCGAAGACGGACGTTAAACTCGGGGGTCCCTCTTCTTAAATACCCTCATTATGTTGATAGGAGCGTTACACCTATATTCTATACTATTTCTCTTTTTTTTATGATACTGTGACTTTTACTCACTATAATGTATGCGATGACGTTATGCTCTAACCATGTGGGTGGTTTATTAGTGTTTTGGTGTATGTTTAGTTCCTTCTTTCCCAACAAATATATGTAGTCATTATCTCCTCTTAATATTTCCTTTGGATTTTGCTGCACAGCAACACCTGTAATCGTCAGGAACAATAATAATAATAATAATAATAATAATAATAATAATAATAATAATAATAATAATAATATGACCTACTGGGTTGTAAGTGCCGTAAAGCTCGTACTAAAGCTAAACAAGGCTGTGGACGCGTAACTGGAAGAAACAGGTCAACTCTTTTCTTTTTCTATGTAATAAAACCATTGCGGTTGCTGTTTTGGAGGTCGTCAACAGAGGTCTGCAGACTGAATGCACTGTAACAGTAATAGATGTAGTTTTAAAAAGAAAAGTACTGTAGGCTACATAAAATACATGTGTCCTCTCACCATTTGGGTCAAGACAGTTTTAGTTGTTTGTTAACGGCTTTTTGGATTGTTGTTCTTTTTTTCTTTGAGGGGGGGGG
>NW_004797441.1:385519-386951 GCF_000002075.1 Aplysia californica
TGTATGTATGTATGTATTCTCTCTTTGAGAACCAAATTATGTACGATTATACCTTTGTTCCGTAGAATTTCAGTCTTATTTGTACTAACTCCCTTTTTTTGTGACTATAATCTATCTTAGCTTTCAAGGGGATTTACTTGTTTAAATTGTGTCGATGACAAAGTGAAATATTTTCAACCAATCATCGAGTAATGTGCGCTGCTGTCACAAGATAATAATGTTTTCATCGTAATAAAGACGCAAACTGACACCCTAAATGTTATTGAAATTATGTCAAAGAATATCGAGTTGAAATGAAACCATCTTCTTTTTGTCTTTACAGACTTTGTTTGTCTAGATCCAACTTTGAACTCCATTCTATTCTCTCTGCTGTTCTCTGTATCCAGGCTATTCCTGTCCGCTCTCTGATATCATCTTGCCACCTTCTTTCTGGTCGTCCTCTTGGTCGTTTTCCTGTTCTGAGTCTCCGTTCTGAGAATTGGAATGAAACTGACTGCCACCAAAATGATGAGAAAGAGACATCAATATCACATGCAATTGATATCAAAATGATAGGAAAACAGCTTTAAAAACTATATGTAATCAAAGCCATGCCTTTTGCATAATCACCTATACCACTGGTAGACAACACTGCTTTCATACGTTCATGCGGATTGTCGGGTGTGGGTAATGGGGGGGGGGGGGGGGGGGGAAGAAATTTGCTGGGCGCACTGGTGGGTTTCGTACTTGTTTTGTTTCCCTTTTGTTGTTTCTGCTTGTGTGTCTTTCTCTTTCCATGCACTAAATAGCCCTTATTGTGCCAATGTAATTTCACTTCACTCAAACAAGAAAGTTTTTATAAAATGTATAAAGCTTTGTCTCGGACCACCTATCATATTATAATTCCAGACTAACCACCACCCCCTCATTTGGGTGGTTCGTGGGCGCTCTGGTGTGGTTGTCGTTCCTGTCAATTTTCCTCTTTTTTTTTCTTTTTTTGTTTGATTGTGTGTTTGTTTGTTTGTTTGGAATCTTACTCTCTAGTAGCAACTCCAATCTTCGACAAGTCCTATATGACCTATTTGTGTTTCAAGTGTCATAAAACTCTTACTAAATCCATCTACCCTCTCTCCTACCCTCTGGTCTCCCCAGGCCTACCCGGCGACGAGGGTCCACCCCGGCGGAAGCCACACGCCAGACAGGTCAAGGCCAACGCCCGGCTAGGTCAGGTGGTTGATGACCTCCTGGTCCCCGAGCACAAGGCGGCCCGCAGGCTCATCAGACGATCGCAGCGTCACAAGCCAGACGACAAGATGGCCGCGATCACCAACAACATGACGCTGTACGAGAGGATCATAGCCTACAGGAAGCTCAAACAGAGGGAGACTGGTGGGGAGGTAGGTAAAGGAGGAGGAGGGGAAACATTTTTTTTTTTGGGGGGGGTGGAGGGAGT